>NC_081557.1:16749536-16783134 GCF_022355385.1 Mustela nigripes
CCAAATCTATAAAGAACTTAGCAAACTCAACACCCAAAGAACAAATAATCCAATCAAAAAATGGGCAGAGGACATGAATAGACATTTCTGCAAAGAAGACATCCAGATGGCCAACAGACACATGAAAAAGTGCTCCACATCACTCGGCATCAGGGAAATACAAATCAAAACCACAATGAGATACCACCTCACACCAGTCAGAATGGCTAAAATTAACAAGTCAGGAAAGGACAGATGCTGGCGAGGATGTGAAGAAAGGGGAAATCATCCTACACTGTTGGTGGGAATGCAAGCTGGTGCAACCTCTCTGGAAAACAGCATGGAGGTTCCTCAAAAAGCTGAAAATAGAGCTACCCTATGACCCAGCAATTGCACTACTGGGTATTTACCCTAAAGATACAAACATAGTGATCCGAAGGGGCACGTGCACTGAATGTTTATAGCAGCAATGTCCACAATAGCCAAACTGTGGAAAGAACCTAGATGTCCATCAATAGATGAATAGATAAAGAAAAGTGGTATATATATATACAATGGAATACTATGCACCTATCAAAGGAAATGAAATCTTGCCATTTGTAACAACATGGATGGAGCTAGAGGGTATTATGCTTAGTGAAATAAGTCAGAGTAAGATAACTGTCATATGATCTCCCTGATACGAGGAAGTGGAGATGCAACATGGGGGTGGGGGTTGGGGAGTAGGAAAAGAATAAATGAAACAAGATGGGATCAGGAGGGAGACAAACCATAAGAGACTCTTAATCTCACAAAGCAAACTGAGGGTTGCTGGGAGAAGGGGGGTAGGGAGGGGGTGGTGGGGTTATGGACATTGGGGAGGGTGTGGGCTATGGTGAGTGATGTGAAGTGTGTAAACCTGGTGATTCACAGACCTGTACCCCTGGGGCTAATAATACATTATATGTTTATTTAAAAATTTGAAAAAATATTAAAAAATAAATAAAATGTTAAAAAAATCTCATAAAATTATCATCTGACCTAAATATATTTTCTGGTTTGCATTTGTTTAGGGTATATTTCAAAGCCATTTTCAAGGCTTATTGAAAACTTATAGCATGACATTATATATTACGAATACTTCTCTATTCATTTAACAAATATTTTTGAGGGATGCCTGGGTGGCTCAGTTGGTTGAGTGCATGTCTTCAGCTCAGATCATGATTCCAGGGTCCTGGGATCAAACCCAACATTGGGCTCCCTGCTCAGCAAGGAGCCTGCTTCTCCCTCTCCCTCTGTGCCTCCCTTTACTTGTGCTCTCTCTCTCTCTCTGTAAAATAAATAAATAGATTAAATATTTTAAAAAAAACATTTTTGAGTCTCTGCTTTAGCCTAGGTGATATTACAGGTGGCAGATATAGAGTAAGAGCCAAGATGAAGAAAATACTTGGGTGCTATGATGGTCTTCTTGGCTAGGCTGCAGTCTCCAGCTGTTCATTCAATCACTAATCTAGTTGTTTATATGAATATATTTTATAGATACGATTAAGGTCGGATCATTGCAAAACTTTACTTAAGTAAAGGAGAGAACTCTAAATAATATATACCATTCCTTTTTACCCATTCATCCATTGACAGGCACTTAGGTTGTTTCTAGATCTTAGCTGTGAATAATGGGGCTGATCACCGATGCTACAATGGCAATCATATCATAATGTGTAAATCTATCAAATTAACACACTGTATATCTTGAATTTACGCAATGTTATATGCCCAATATATTGATTCTTTAATAAAAAAAAAAAAGAAGTTGTCTATGGATAGCAGATATGGACCACTGAGGAATTCAAAAGTTCCACCTGCCCCTCCTGAAGGCTTGCCTTACCAACAAGAATTCAGATTTCACTACCACCCTCATCTGATTAGCCAATTATAAATTCACAGAAAGAGATTTATTATAAATATCTTCTACTGTTTTCGCTTCTCTGGCTGAAACCTCACTGATAGAGGCACAAAGAAATCTTGACTAAACAAGTAATAAAAATGGATAACACAGTATTTACTGGGCTAAGTGCTATAATGAGAATGAGGCACAGCCATTTAAAGTGATTGGCTTTGTTTATTGCTCTTATTCTATTTGTATTTTAACGATGATGATGTCTGAAATGACTACATCCTTAGCTTAACTTATGCTAAACAAGTTGCACAAAACACGCGACATATCCTCTCATCTATAACAATAAGATGAACCGTGCAAACGATGTTGGTAATACTGGCAGACGTTTCTTGAGTATTTAAGACACGTTGGACACTATCGTAATTTCCTTTCAACCTCATGACAATATTATGATTCAAAGGTTGCTTTTTTTTTTGCATACAAAACTGGAAGCATAGTCAGATTCAGTAATTTACTCAATGTACAAGGTCACACACACTGCAGCCAGAATGTGAACCTGACTCTTAACCAATATCAGAATTAACCCATTCTTAGATCGAAACAGGTAGTTCCATTTCACTCATGACATCTTCTATGAGTACTATTTTTCCATCAGACTGAGATAACATGACTTACAATCATATTATGACTAATATACCATCAGGAATATATGAAAGTGCAATCCAAAAGACAGCTCCTCTATAAAGCCTTTACCAACCCATCAACCAGGATTAGTCATCCGTTTCTCTGAATCCCATGGCACTCTGTAATTATTCCTATTCAGCTTGGAATACAGCAAACTGAAATGGCATGTTATATATTTTCTTGATTAAACTGTATATTCACTAAGGAGAGCTATTTTGTTTTACTTGGCTAAATATTTACTAGGATGTGATCTAGAATAATGCCTGGTGTTGAATAAGTAGTCAATTAATATAAATTACATAAAATTAATCAATTTAAAATTTGGAAGTCTTCCCATTACCCAATTATATGAATTGCACCATGTAAAAAAAAAAATAAAAGAGGGAAAAAAAAATGCCACGTTCATTCTAACCAGTATGAATCTCCCAAGACTTGAGACACTGTGATGTTCACCACATTGCCCCTTCTCCCTAAATTTAAACTGTTTTCCTGCTGTGTTTTCTATATTAATGATCATGAGTTTTTATGGAGGTTACTTCAACATAGGCCTCTTCATGTCTCATAAAATATTCAACATCGAATAGCCCCAAGGCTATGACCAAGGACCAAGTTGTTTCCTTTTTTTTTTTTTTCTTTACTATAATGCTGTGGCAGCAAATTTTATTTTCCAACAGTGGCCATACATATATATATTCTGATCCTGATGCTCGTTTTTATAGGGTAACATTGACATTCTTCAGTGGAGAGGTAGGATACACATTTAGTTCCCTGAACATCAGTGAACCTTCATAATTGTGTTAACTCTTGGGATATAGTAGGAGTGACATTGTACTATTTTGTGACTTCTGAGGCTAGATAACTGAAAGCAATGCTGCTTCTATCTCTCAGTCTATTGCAAAGGTGGCCCATGAAACTCAGCCACTAGCTTGGGATGAGACCCTGGTTCCTTGGAGAGACCATATATACAGGTGTTCTGGCCAGCATTAGTTCTAAACTTAACCATTAAGACATCCACCCATCAAGTATAAGACATGAGAATACATTAACGTTTAAATAAGAGGGAACTTCAACCTTCATTCAAGTCTTCAAGATGAGCCCGCAGAGAGTCGAGGGTGGAATTCAATCCTACTCTCTCTGAATTCCTGACTACAGCATTTGCAAGAGATAGAAAATGATGACTGTTGATTTAAGCCACTTAGTTTTAGTAATTTCTTATGTAAATGGGGAAAATAACATAGTAAGTAAGATATTTTGCATTCATGATGCTACCGAACCCAAATTTGTCCATGCACCAGAGGAGCAGTAAACCTATGTCTGAGATATCTGTTTTGCAGCAAAGAAAATTTTATTGTCAGAAGGACAGCCCAACAAGAAGGCAGGGAATCATTCTCAAAGCTGCCTTGCCCTGTTGAGCCAAGGAAGAGTTTATATACATGAGGAGGGTAAGGAGCTTCTCAAAACTTTGAGTATGGGGACAGTGGGACTTGCAACAACAAGGAGGCAAGCATTCTTCCAAACAATGAGGTACTATTTGGGACCTGGTTATGATCAGACACACCAAGACAAATGTTACTGTCTGATCCCCACTGGGTTTCTATAAAAGGTGGGTAAACAGGAAGTAGAGGTAAAAAAGACAAGTTTAATGATTGATTGTGCATGAGGTTAGAGGGTGCCTAACACATAATGAACTAGGGGACAAAACAGAACCTGGAGCTAAGTTAATAATGCAGCTGATACAACTATGATTCTGTTTATGCTTTCCCAACAGGTCTGGGAACCAAGTACCCATCCTCAATAACCTAACACACATGCACATGTCCGCCCTCTCACAGAGACACACATACATACACACCCACCCTCACAAAGGGAGGAAAACTTCTGTCACAACACTTACTTTGACTATCTGTAATAAATAATTGTTCTATCTCATTGCATATATTGTATGTTTATTGTATTTTAGTTTATTGTTATTATTTTAGATACCTATTCTACTGAATAGGTTGATTTCATGACACAATTTTGAGCCATAGCCTAAAGCTTGAAAAATAGCTTTAATGAAGGATTAATAAAAAGATAGTTTCATGAAGGTAGAAAACAGAGACAGCTGCTCTACTTCTCCTAAGAGAGGAAATGCATCTATCCTAGGACCATAATCAAAATATTGCCTCAGAAATATAAAAATAAACAGCTCTAGGTTTATGAACTCCTGAAGCTTTAAGACAAGCTTGGGCAGATTGGCTTTGACCTTTGGATCATACATTCTAGCTTTGAATAAATTTATTTGAAGCTTGAAAAAAAATATGCCTTGTCTAATTCACTTTTAAGTGCGAGCTACAGTGCAAAGTAACGAACGGCTTATAAGGAGTTTTATAAGACCAAGACCTTTTGTACCCTAAAGATTGACTCTTGTTATTGGTCAGGGACATCATGGCCCAAACATGACTAAATGGAATGAAGTCTCCAAGAAACTTTCAGCTTAGAGCCATTTATGGCTGTTTCTCCTAAGTAAAAAGGAAAAGAAATTGAATTTTTAATATAAGGTCTTATTACACTACTGAGTAAAGTGCCTTGAAAGAACAGAAGAGGGAGTTAAAAAAAAAAAAAACAAAGAGGAAAAAAGTTCCTTCTGTTTTGTAAAGTGAGACTTTTTAAAAAGTTGGAAAAATTCAACTTAAGTCATAAAGTCATACAAGGTCTTCTTATCTTGCCTTAAAAGGAAGCTATTTTAGCTTTCTTCCTTTCCTTAAATTGTCAGTGTTTGGCAAAAACAGTGTTTGTCACTGAAAGCCAGAGTCAATCAACAGTAAATGCACTATCTGCTGGGTGTTCCACAAATGGGAGAAATATTTGCATTGCAAATGAACAACTAATAGTCTCATTCCTGACCAGTGCCCTGTTTTTATTTCAACATGTTCCTTTAGCTCTTGCAAAATTCTAAATATTTTTAATACACTGAAGTCCTACCATCAAGATGGTAATCATATACTTTTCAAGATATTTTTAGATGTGCTAATGAGGAAGCCTGAGATCAGTAAAACAGCAAGAATCATTAAAAATTAGATTTATTTGGCAATATGCGTGGTGTTTGTTTAGGTTTTTCACTTCGTCAGTTTAGAAAATATTTTTTTAAATGTTAATCAGTTTGCTTTGAGATTCTCTGTACCTTCCTCCCCTACACACATACGTGCATCTTCATACTCTCCCCAGCCTAGCTTGGAGGAGCTGAGATCTCAAAATTTGGATCCTGGGGCCAGAGAGCAAGGGGCAGAAAAGCCAACCTGGAGAGGTGGGGGAGGAGACAGCAGGTGGCATCACCATCACCGGAAGCTAAAGCTTTAAGTACTGGCTCTCTGTAGCAACCCCCCACCCCCACCCCGTTGTCCCATAGGATTTCACTTAAAAACACAAATTTATTAAAAGTTTCAAAATATCAACCACATGAAGAATGTTAAAAAGAAAACCACATGCCCAAAATGGCATCACTTAGACCTAGTCACCGAACACCAAGCCAGAGTTTACTACCCAATCTAATCAGTTTTAATCTCACCCAGAAATGTGCTTTAATGGTCAGCGAGGAATTTCCAGATCTGTGCCAGCGAGGTCATCTGTTACAGGGGCCCTCTCCATCCCCCAGTGGAAGAGGAGATAACCTGCATGATGAGAACTGCTCACTCTCCCATCTCACCTGACTTTGAATGAAACA
Source organism: Mustela nigripes (assembly GCF_022355385.1). Classification (NCBI taxonomy): domain Eukaryota; kingdom Metazoa; phylum Chordata; class Mammalia; order Carnivora; family Mustelidae; genus Mustela; species Mustela nigripes. Next base: position 16,755,779 of record NC_081557.1, read on the forward strand.
ATCCTCCTTTGCTCACAACTTTCTTGCCTCACCCTCCTTTCTATAAAAACCTTCCATTCCCTACAACTTCTCGGAGCTTCACTCTACTTGCTAGAGGAGAGGCTGCCTGATTCATGAAGCATTTAATAAAGCGAATTAGACCTTCCCATTTACTCAAATCTTGTTTTTGAACAAAACCGTAGTACGGAACCCTTCCGGAGCATGGGCCTTGTGTAACGATATTGGTCACACAACCATGAGGCCAAACCCTGCATTCATTTTTTTTTTCAAAGATTTTATTTATTTATTTGAGAGAGAGAGAGAGGGCACAGGAGGAGCAGAGGAAGAGAGAGAGGGGAGCCTGATGTGGAGCTCTATACCAGGACCCTGGGATCATGACCTGAGCCGAAGACCCTTAACCGACTGAGCCACCCAGGTAACCACCAAACCCTGCATTTTTTTGGGGGGGGGAATATTTCTCCCTTATTTATTTATTTATTTATTTATTTATTATTTTTATTTATTTTTTTAAATTTCTTTTCCGTGTTCAGAATTCATTATTTATGCACCACACCCAGTGCTCCATGCAATACGTGCCCTCCCTAACACCCACCACCAGGCTTACCCCAAACCCTGCATTATTGAGACTTCGAGTAAGAACAAAATTTTCGCAAGGCAATATAGGGTCTCCTACCCAACGGTTGCTGACATTACCCTCCTCTCATTCCCCAGCAGGCATTGGAGCCTCTGTGCTGCTTGTAGAACACAGGAGGCATCCTCCCTCTAAGAACTGAGTCCATGCGCTGAGGGCATGTGCACTGATTATACACCCTGCCTGAAATACCTTCCACCTTCCTGGGCCCCCCTTTTTTCGCTCCCATCAAGTTTCTCACATCTCACTTTCTCAATGAGGCATGCCCTGCCAAGACTATTTAAAATACAACCCTGTCTATTTCACTGAGCTAGATATATAGCTATAGATATTTTTTCTTTATGGTTTCCATAGCACAATATATCTTTTCATTAGACCATGCAATCAAACTATTTTATTTTTTTACTGCCTATCTTCTGCTCCTAAAGAACAAGCTCTATGAGAGCAGGGATCTTTATCTTCTTTGGTGGGTGTTGCCATGTGTTCATCTTTTATTTCTCCGATGAAGATCACTCTTCTACAAATTATGTGTCTCTGGCACATCATGGTTACTGAAAAAAAAAATAAAAACCTCTTACAGTAGTTGGCATTATTTTCAAGTGTATTTGATAAAATGGTCACAGTATACGGAGAAAGAAGATATAAAACTGTAGCTATGCAATGTCCCATATGGTACAAATGATGTTTGTATGCATGCAGGAATAAATTGATGTTTGTATGTATGGTTGATTAGATGCATATGCATGTGTTTATATGTATAGAAAGAACTGAAAGACAGCATGTCTAATATACCATTTCTTCCTCTAGATAATGAATTGATGGGTAGCTTTCTCTTCAATCTTTTTAGGCATTTTAAATTATAGTATTAATTTAATTAATAATTATAATAATGTAATAATTTAATTTCAGTATTGATTTACATTTAATTTACAGCATTAATTTAATGGCTATGAAAAATGTACATTATTTAATAAAATGACATCATGTTCCAGAAATGTTGATAATCTCTCCACTCTGATATTCATAGGATGAGATCTCAACCTGTATGTGTAGCTTTCAGAAATTTTGTTGAGTCAGTACAAGGCAATGCATATCACTTTATCCTGAGAGCTAAAGACATAGGACTCATCTTCCTTCAGTAACTACAATGCACCTGTCATATTCTTTACCACGGACAGAAGGTATCCACTCAGAATTCACAAGAATATCATCTTGCTCTGTGTGGAGGTATTTGTCCTCTTTTCTAATTTACTAATTTTAAAAAATCCATTTTTTACATGATTGTTTTCCCAAAGACTATATATGGCACAACCGAGAATGGATACTAAAGAAAAGGTCTGCTGATTTTATGGTGATAAAATTTCTAAGAATTAAAGATGTGGTCACAAGGAAAGTCAGTGAATTAGAGAGTAATGTCAATCACACATGGGGTAGAGATACATGAAGAGTAAGATGGGACATACATGGTGTTACCCATAGCAGCATGTGAGGCTAGGTATTGGGTGTTCCTATTGTCCAACCTCAACAACGTATCTGAAAGAAGTCAAGTTAAAGAAAAATCATGGGGAGACTTAATGCGAAGTAAGGCACAGAACCAATAAACATATGCCTTCATAATGGTAACAGTGAATCTGGTAGTTTGGTTATCTAGAGTTTATAGGAAAGAAAAGTTTCTGGTTTTGCTTTGTTTTAGCTGCCAGCTAGCAAATCCTTTTACTCTCTTTTCCTACATACTCATTTTAAAACGCTTTTTTAATAAGTTCTTGCTTACATTACATAAGGAAAAATGGCACCAAGTTTTTTTTGTTTTTGTTTTGTCTTTTTTTTTTTTTTAGTAAATTATCCAGCCCTTGTACTGTCAAAGGAAAACATAGCCTATAGTGCATTCCATTGAATTCAACTTCAATCACGTAAATAATACTCAGTGCAATTTTCATTTCAAATCAATTGCACTTTTATTCCCATTGGATTTAAATTTCATTTACTCAGTAGGCCCTTCTCTTTCGTCTGAAACTGGGACTCTATTAAGCATTTGGTAGTAGCACTTTTGAATAAAACTGAAAGAATTAGATATTTATTGAGGTCAAACAAAATTGGACAGGAATTACATATAAATCCATCTCCTCTCATGTTTTCTGCACTGCATGTGCATTTAATATTTATTTAGTTCAAATTACAACTTTCCGGATTTCTATAATTTAATTAACCTCTCCTCACTCTGTACTTCTATATCTCTTTGTTTGCAACTTGATAACACCACATTTTTCTTACTCTATGAGAAGAGGGAAGTCACATTGACTTAGTTTCTATGCAGTCAATCACTGTGCTGGTTACCTCACTCATGTGCTCTCCATTTTCTCCTTGAATTCCCCCTGCAACACTTTGGGGCTAATGCTAATCATCTCCAGGTAATATTAAATCTCAGGGAAGTTAGGGAAGTTGTTCTAAATCACAATCCAATATGTAGCAGGGCTGACATCTAAACCAGTTCTGGTCTAGATCCAAAATTCAATTCATGGGTTCTCTATTTATGCCAGACTTTCTCATCAGAGTTTAAACTAGTTAAACTCACCAGTACTGTCTCGTTTCTTGCTAACACCACATTGTCTCTGTAAACTGTAATCTCTGCAAATTTTAAATATTTTTAAAATAAATCAGGCTACATATTAACTCTACTAACATGTATATTCATGATACATAGCCTTAAATGATATTCCACTTTTGCAATTTTTAAAAAAAATTAATTAATTAAAAAACCTAACAATGTTGTTCTCTAGGGTAATTTCATCGAAGTAGAAAAATTCATTCTAAGGGTGCCTGGGTGGCTTGGTGGGTTAAGCATCTGGCTTCTGGTTCAGGTCATGATCTCCAGGGTCCTGGGATCAAGTTCTTCATCCCAGCCTCATCTTCACGGGGTTCCCAGCTCAGCAGGAATCCTGCTGCTCACTCTGCCCCTCCCCCACTCATGCTGTCTCTCACTCACTTTCTCTTAAATAAACTAAGTCTTTAAAAAATAAATAAAGAAAAATTCATTCTATTTTAAGAGCTAATCTGCAAGACAAATAATGAAAGAAAACAATACAACAAACATCTAAACAAAAACCACCTCCAATTTCTTAAGAAAAAAATCTGATCCACAATAAAGAATGCTGTTTCTTAATCTTTAGTCTTTTTCTCAGATAAAATACCGATATTTATTAGTGAAAATAAAATGAAACAAATCCAGGTTTGTTTGAGTTTTTTGTTTTGTTTTGTTTTTAAAGAATGCTGTGTCTCATAAAGTTATTATGAGACAAAGTTCATTTAATTACACTGATATATTTAGAAGTTCATTTTCCCTAAGTGTAGAAGAAGATCCAGAGTATAATACTTACATTTCTTTGTTATAATTCTTTCTTTCAAAATTTCTTTAACTGTATTTATCTCAAATTTTTTTTTTCATAACTAAAACAAACTTAGGTGAGCTAAAACTTTAGGTCGAAACAAAGTTTTTGCCTTAAACATATTGCAAACTTTAAAAAAAAGACAAATGTACTTTATATAACTTTTCATCAGAAAGAGAAAAATCATTCTGTTTCTAAGTCTACTAATATATTCTCCAGCAAATTGAGAAATGTATTTTCTAATTTCCAAATTCTCACTTAGAATTGTTCATTAATTCTACATATTTTATATAGGCACACACGATTGATAAAAGAGAGATGTAATTGAACCTTAAATTAGCCATTTGAATGTAAGCTATTCCTTCATTCAGTCTGACTTTAAATCTGGGCATAAAAGTGAAACCAACTCCAGTGGATATTAGTTTAATAGCCTAGTGACAGTAGGGGAAAAAAATGGGCATGGATTTGCTTTTGACGGAGATAAATTTTAAAGTTAAGTTTTCTCTCTACTTAGCTTTGCAGTTACCCTTAAGGCATTTATCTATTGATAGGGATACGATATCATCTTTCAGAGGAAACATGTCATAAATATTTTGATAAAGTATTTGTAATCCTCAAAAACAGATGGCTGTTCCATAAAGATTGTCAGCTGAGAAGGTTTTGCTGACAGAATCATATTAACAATTGCATCTGGGTTTTGCACTTGCAAAATCAGATGCATTTTTCTATTAATCAATCACAGCTGACTGATTTTTCTGACAGCTGGAACCTACAAGACCTAATTTGCACCCTTTGCTCTATTCTTGACTAATAAGCCTTAAATAAAGCAAAAGAGTCTCTTAGTGGGTAAGGGGCATGAAACAGATTAACGTGCCAATAGGAGAAACATGAATGATGTTGATTTAACTTTATAAATATGAGGAAAAGTTAAGTATTACTAGGACTTCAAGCAGAAACATCTTCCAGGAAATTGGTCCAGGAAAAGGAGTGCTTATATCGATAATGATAATGCAATAAGGAAAATGTGCATTTTCCCCTGTGGCTTCCACCTAGCAAATGGCACACCATTTCCTAATTGATTCTTGGGTCCCGTTTTCTTTATGGGCATTTGGATGATATTTTGGGAGAAGTATGCATCACTTTACATTACTAAAACTCAATTTGAGCTCTCATAATATTAATGCAATTTTTACATAAATTAATGTGTCTTATTTCTAACTTTCTACTTATTAGAAGGAAAAGGTATCTTTTCTAACCAATTTACCTAAAAATCAAATGCCCCAGGACACAGAAGGAATGTGTGTGACTCCACGTGATGGAAAATGGGTAGGTTTAACAGGGTAGTCTGTTACTGTGTTAAGTTACTTCCAGTATTTATCTTTATCTCAAACTTTTATTTATTTTTGACTGATTTTTATCTCCCCTCCAATACAATGTAAAATCAATGAAAGCAAGGATTTGACTTTGCACTGATCATCAGTCCATTCTTCCTTTAGTGTAAAATACAGCACCTGCTATACAGTGTGTCTTCAATAAATATGTTAAAGAAATACACAAACGCCATCCATCGCAACAATGAAGTTCTAACCACAGCATACATTCTGTGCTCTGGATTAATTTACTTTTCTCTTTACAGAAATGATTTGTCAAACATAATCTCTACTACCATGTATGAGGCATTATGTTAGGTGCTTCTAAATGAATATGGATAGAATACCACCAATGTCTATAAAGATTCACAGGCAGGTGGAAAAAGAAAACCGAGGAAATCAAAACTTATATAGCAATTATGTCCTTTGCATTTTTAGCTTTGCAAATGAGAGGTCCAAATTTTATGCAAAAAGTAGAATCTACTATTTTGTATCTGAAAGCAATAAAGATTTGCTTATCTATATTCATTTTAGAGAGAAAAAATGTTAAGGAATCAAGGCGAAAATAATTTTGTAAAACTTGTCAACTTGTTATGGAAGATCTCCTAATTTCCAGACCACCACATTTTTTTTTTAAGAGTTCACTCATTCATTATTCATTCATTCATCCATTTTTCAGCAACTATGCAATGAAAATCATGTAGTGGAGATGAAGGATGAGAGACAGGAGATAAAGTAATTAAAATATTGTTTTTTATATTATAAGTAACAAAAATCTGTTGCTGGAAAATACATCTTCTAAGTCTTTTTTGCAACCTTCTAAACTATTATCAGTTCTGGTACCTTCCACACACTTTGGGAATATGAATAAAAAATTTTGTCCTGACACAGTACCTTGCAAATAATTACTCAAAATGATAGCTTAATAAATGAGTATATTATAAAGATATCCATTTTTTTCTTTCTTGATATTCTGAATAATATGTACAGACATGTGTACTTTTATCTTTTTATAAGGAGTCCACACATTTAATAGAATCCATGGTTACCTTTGAATCTCAAGTTATTTTAAATGTATTAAAAATACATTCAGGAAATATTTCTTAAGTGTCTGCCATAAGCCAGGCATCATGCAAATATGAAAAAAAAATCCAAATATCAATGCAAATTTTCCCATCCTTGAGGTTTTTCCTTTTTTTTTTTTAAGAGTTTATTCATTTATTTGACATAGAGAGAGAAATAATGAGAGAGAGAGAGCACAATCAGGGGGAGAGGGATAAACAGGATCCCTGCCAAGCAAGGAGCCAAACTTGGGGCTCAATCCCAGGACCCTGGGATCATGACTTGAGCTGAAAGCAGCCACTTAACTGACTGAGCCACCCAGGCACCCCAAGATTTTTTTCTCCTCAAAGAAGTAGGCACAAATATAAATTTGTAAGCATACTAAAGAGTGGCAAGTGACTTAATTCACTCAAGAGATCATGGTTACTATTTCCATTTAAGTGTCTCACAGATCTATATTTATCATGAGTCTCTTTCCTTTATATCATATGCCTATGTCCAACTGTCTACTGAATTTACCATAAATATTTGCCATAAATGTAACATAAATTTCTCATTTGAATTTACCATAACTATTTCAATAGATTGGGCCAAACTCATCTCATTATCACTTCCAAAATGTGTCATATTTCTTATGTCAATCTCTGTTGACAGCACAATTACCAACCCAGATGCCCATGTCTTTATCATCTGTCATATGCAATTAAACTGCAAGACTCTTTTGATTTCCCAATGTTCCCTTTCTCAAATCCACCCACATCTGCCCATTCCTTCCATTTCTCACTTAGTTGAGATCACAATCATCTTTCATCAGAATTGGAACCCACAGTCTCCTTATTCTTTTCTCTTGTCTCAGATCCTTTAGGATCTTCCAGCAAATACCAATGGCAGGACTGAAGCCATGTAATTGTAAGAATCAACTTCCTGTCAGGGAAGTGCAAAATATTAGATTTTAGCAGCACGTAAGGGAACAATCCTTGAGTTGTTGCAAATGACTGGTGAAAAGTCGGTTGGGACAAGTTTACATATACTCTAAAGGTATTAAGCAATTTAGTGTTTCACTATGGAAGAGATTAGCTCAAAAAATAGAGAAAGAAGCAAATCAACTTGGGAGTTAAATTTGCCATTAATCTTGTCCTTAATCTTACCCAAACTAACCTATTCTTACTCAACCTTTGATCTGTTTCTAATAAACATTTGCTTATTTTATCTCTAGTACCTTTACTTGCTTGAACATTCGTATTTAATAGTAAGTGAAGTTAATACATTTTAATGCATGGGCTCTAGCCAACTAATGGAAATTTCTAAAGACCAGGAACTACCTTCATAGTTGTTGTTGTTGTTTTGTTGTTGTTTTGTTTTTTAGTGCAATGATTCTAATGTTTCTTCCCTCAAAGGACAACGAAAGGCAGGCCATCTTCACCTGAGAATCCGTAAATAAATATCAGTGATGGAGTACTATCAGGAATATTTGAAGTTTGTTTTTTTGTTTGTTTGTTTTGTTTTAATCACTCATTGCCATTTTATTTTTTTATTTTTATTTTTTTAAAAGATTTTATTTATTTATTTGACAGAGATCACAAGTCGGCAGAGAGGCAGGCAGAGAGAGTGAGAGGGAAGCAGGTTCCCTGCTAAGCAGAGAGCCCAATGTGGGACTCGATCCCAGGACCCTGAGATCATGACCTGAGCTGAAGGCAGGGGCTTCACCCACTGAGCCACCCAGGGGCCCACTCATTGCTATTTTAAATGAACTTATTTCTTAACTACACTAGAACTCTTCCAGAGACAGTAAAGGCCAATAAGAATATTCTCCTTACCATGGTTGTTTTCCCAGTTCATTGCTATAATCTAACTGCTCTTGACATATGGGTTTTTATAAACCCTTGTTTTACCATATAAGTGAAACTTTCCCAAATATATTAGCTATGTCTACAGTAATAAGGGAAGGCAACTTCTGCTCTTTACTTTTAATATCTTTACTTATGAGTTTGTTACAGTACACATGACAAACTTTTAGCTATCTCTAGAAGCCCCATTTCTAAAATTCTCTTAATGTTTATTAAGAAGACCTTATATAGATGGTCATTGACTTAAGATTTTTTTGACTTTACAATGATGTGCATTCAAAAGGAACCATACTATCAATTTGGACCTTCTCCTAAGCTACCAATATTCTTGTGATGCTGGGTGATGACAAGAGCTACAGCTCCCAGTAAGCCATGAAGCCACAATAATAAGGGTAAAGAATGAAACACTTAAAACCATTCTGAACCCAAACAACCATCCGTTTTTTTTTACTTTCAGTACGGTATTCAAGAAATTACACACAGTATTCAACACCCTATTATAAAATAGGCTCTGTGTAGAGGATTTTGCCCAAATGTGGGCTAATATAATTGTTCTGAGCACATTTAAGGTAGACTGGTTTTGATTTGAATCTCCCTGATGGCTAATGATGAGGAACATTTTTTCATGCATCTGTAAGCCATTTGTATGTCTTCTTTGGAGAACTGTCTGTTTCAGTCTTCTGCCCATTTTTTGATGTAATTATCTGTTTTGTGTGTGGTGAGTTTGAGGGGTTCTTTATAGATCTTGGATATCAGCCCTTTGTCTGCAGTGTCATTTGTGAATATCTTCTCCCATTCCATGGTTTGCATCTTTGTTTTGTTGACTGTTTCCTTTGCTGGGAAGAAATTTGATCTTGATGAACTCCCAAAGTTCATTCACAATTTTGTTTCCTTTGCCTTCATGAGCATGTCTTGAAAGAAGTTGCTGTGCTCGATGTTGAAGAGATTACTATGTTCTCCTCTAGGATTTTGATAGATTCTTGCCTCATGTTGAGGTCTTTTATCCATTTTGAGTTTATCTTTGTGTATGGTATAAGAGAACTGTCAAGTTTTATTCTTCTACATGACTGGACTAGTTAGGATGTTTGGTAGGTCAGGTATATGGATAACATGCATTTTCAACTTACAATATTTTCTACTTATGATGAGTTTACCAGGATATAAGTCCCTCAAAAGTGTAATGGATTTGATGATATATTATCCATTATCAGTGTCTTCTTATAAAGAATAACTTAATCTTTGGTCTCTTGAGATTCTCAAAATTAGGGTTGTTGATATTTAGAAGACTCTAGACTATACCCTCCAATTTCATTTTTACAAAAGTGGGCACATTTTCACTTTTTCCACCCTCTAAAAATATTGCAGATCAGTTACTGTTGGCTCCCTATAAAAGTGTACCTGTGAGACACATGAGGTTGGGAGACAATGTGGTCTTAAATTCTTACTTATAGTTCTACTATAAATTATTGTTGACATGAGCCAATGTCTCTTTATTTTCAAACGAGTAGGTTGAGATAAATTAAATTGCAAAGAGCTTTTTATTCTCAATTTGAAATGTATACATTTATTAATGAATGCAACTGGTAAGACCATAGAGGGAAAAAAAAAAAAAGGAGAAAAGAAAAACAACACCAATATCATTCTGATGGATCATTTTTATGCAATAATGTTAATGTTTCCCTGTGAGTTATATATAATAAGTGCAATACACTCAAAATATTTTTCAAATCATGGCTATTTTTGAATTTGGGAAAAGAACACACAATAAAAATAGTACCCATAAGTATTAGTGTTCCCTGTAGTTTTTGCTTACCTAAAGCTCAAGAGTAATTAAAAAGAACTGATTTTATGGAAAATATAGTAAAAATTAACAAGGACATTAGAATCAGGTACATAAAATTATTTTCAATTTTCATGATGCTACCCTCAAAAAAGAAAACAACAACAAGCTTCTGAAATAGTTGAACCTCAAATTTTAAGCCTTACTACTATGAGACATTATCAGAAAATAAAAACACCCATGAAATAGAAGCTGAAATATTAATCTTTCTCTATCCTCCTAACCATCTTTGTGTGTATGAAGGGTTCCTTCTCATATGAAAGATTAAATGGCTCCAGTAAAAGGGTTAAAACTAGCAACCTTTACATATGTGGTGGATGTTCTGGTAATTAACCTTGAATATCATTCACAAGGTGGGTAAAAGTTGGAATGGAAAATGTGTGTGTGACACTACTGAAGGCTATTTCTATTCTAGAAAGCACATTTGAAATTATTTGTCATTTCTTTTAGTAACCAGTTTATAAGTTTGGTATCAAATCTTCCCCCATAGATTCTTTGACAAAAGTCCCATTGGTGCTGGTATTAAATACTTATGCCACTATCAACAAAGTTTGACTCATCCCCTGGTATTTTTATTCAATTCTGGTCTTCCAGTATCCCTGTAATTAATCAGTTACTTTAGATAACTCCCACAGAGGGAATTGAATAATTACACAAAATGATTAGCTTTTCAGCCTTGAGATCTGTTGCTAGACACATGAAAACTATAACATGATAATGCCAGATTACTATATCATTGTACATAAGTGTCCCCGGTAAACATAATTCTGTTTAAGAACAAGAAATATAATTAGTTTTGCAATGTACAAAGTACTAAAAATAGTTTTATTAAGGCATATATATAAGGAAACAAAATGTTTAAACTTAAAAAAAAAAATCCCACTAGATAATGAATCAAGAGACCTGCATTCCAGTCATGGTTCCTCAACTCATCAGCTATAGAAGTTGTGCAAATAATTTCATGAGACTATATTAGTTGTTGATAATCATTTCTTTATCTGCAAATCTCAGGGAAGAGCCAGAAAAAAAAATTAGGAGAGAAGACATTCAATATAGCTTATGTCTCTCTCTCTCCCTCTCTCTTTTTGGTAAGATTTTATTTATTTTAGAGATGGAGAGAGAGAGAGCGCATGTGAGCCAGTGGGGCAAGGAGAAGCAGAGGGAAGTAGACAAGCAGACTCCATTTTGAGTGTTAATCCCAATATAGGGCTCCATCCCAGGACCCTGAGATTATAACCTGAGCAGAAATCAAAGAGTTGGACACTCAACCTGAGCTACCCAGGAACCCCTAGCTTATGACTTTCTGATTGACTAAATAGCATATTCTCTGGTAACTCTTAGTTCCTTACAAGCAGAAAACTAGCCTCCAGTTTTAGTTAAACTTTTTGCTAGTTGCTTCTCTTTGAACTGGTTGTTTATGTGGGATAATCACAGCACAGTGTGATATATATATATATATATATATATATATATATATATATTACTTTAGATATATTCCTTAATTGTTTCACTTGGTTTCTAGACCAATTTTGCTCAAATGAATTCCCTTGGGCATCCAAAGAGGTGACCTGGAAATAGCAATGCTGAGATTCATCAGTCTAACATTACATTGAATGAATATATATATAAAATAAAAGCTTTATATATATGTATATATTTGAGAGAGAGAGAGAGAGAATGAGCAGGGGCAAGGGGTGCAGAGGGAGAAGGAGAAGCAGACTCCCTACTGAACAGGGAGCCCGATGTGGGGCTTGATCTCAGGGCCCTGAAATCATGAATTTACACTGCCATCAAAAGCTTATGAATGTCTGCTTCACTGTAGCCTCATCAGCAATGAATCTTTGCTTTAATCATTGTCATTTTGGTAGGTTAAAAAAGAAAAAGTAAGACTTACATTAGGTTAATGAGAACTGAACGATTATTCAGTTTATTTAGACTGCAGTTATGCAGCATGACAGAAAGGTAAAGTGATGTCACTATGCTGTACTACTAATAATTTCATGAGCTAAACAAGGAGATTTCAAATAGTTTTAACAGAATTAAAATGAGATTGGACTAGTCACAAAGGACTCTATGACAGACATGACAAATTCGGACTAGCCAAAGTAAGAAATCCTGATCAATAAACCAGAAGGACAATTTATACATTGATGATAAACAAAGGGAACAAAGAAAAAAACAAATAAACCACCTTAAGTGACTCATCAGATTCAAACCATTTGAATTAACCACATTTTACATATGAAGAAAAAGTTATAATCAGAATATTATAGGGGCACCTGGGTGGCTCAGTGGGTTAAAGCCTCTGCCTTCGGCTCAGGTCATGATCCCAGGGACCTGGGATCAAGCCCCGCATCGGGCTGTCCGCTCCGCGGAAAGCCTGCTTCCTCCTCTCTCTCTCTGCCTACTTCTGATCTCTGTCTGTCAAATAAATAAATAAAATCTTTAAAAAAAAAAAAAAGAATATTATAGTTTTCTGATGTTAGTTATATCACAGAAAAGCCTGACATAAGCAAATACCTTTCCTGAATTCCCTATGAATATGCCCTTTACTTGGATTTGGAAGGTTAGTGGACTTCCTTCCTGAGTGTGCCCCCCCCCCCGAGTATTTTTAAATAGGCACCAAGTTTGTCTTTGTGATTGTTTCTTCCTTATGTTTCTATCTTAATCTGTCTGGACTGCGAAAAAAGAATACCACAGACAGGGTGGGTTATAAACAACATTAATTTCTTTCCCACAGTTCTGGAGACCGAGAACTCTAAATCTAGTCACCAGCAGAATTGGTATGTGGTGAAGGTTCACTTTCTAGTTCATAGATGGCCACTTTTGTGTGTTTCTTTACATGGCAGAAGGAACAAGGGGGCTAGGGCACTAGTCTCTTTTACAAAGGTTTGATTCTCCCAAAGGCCCCACCTCCAAATTCTAAAACCTTGGGCTTTAGGATTTGGGATATGAATTTTGAAGAGTCACACATTCACTCTATAGCCATCTTTTGACTGGAAAAATGTCCTCATTAATGTTTTATTATATTAGCTCAATATTCTTGCTGGCTTTAGAGTCCTTTTTTTTTTTTTTTTTTTTTGCTTTTTTGCTTTCTTTTTCCAGATGGTGATAGATTTTCTAAGTTACTTCAAGGACAGGGTTTTTCTCAATATAGTTCTAAGTATAGAAGACACTGTCCACTTGAGAGGTCCTAGAGTCAGAAAACTAAAGTTAGGTTCTCAGTTTTCACAAGCCAATGAATTTATGTGACCTTGAGCAAGACTCTGTCTTCTGACCTTTGTTCCTCTGAAAAAGTAGGTATAATAATGACCTCATTGAGTCTTGCTGAGAATAAATGATATACCATATATCAGTCGTTCTTAAACTTGAGAGCATGTTAGAATAACCAGGGCATTGGTAGTTTTCATAACACTTCCGGCTGTTTAATGCATGCTTAATCTTGCAGATGCTGGCAAAATTTCCTACTTTCCCAGCAAGCCTGTGGTCAGACTGGACATAACTAACTTCCTAATCTTCCATACAGATACTTTTGGGTGCTGAATCATTTATTTCAGAGGTGATTTGCATTTTGGGATCTCAATCAAGGTATGTTAGGACATGGATCATCTAGCTATTGCTGCTTGCCAAAAAAAAAAAAAAAAAGAACTTCACTGCTGAGATGAGAGTGGATGAGAGGAAATGTTTTCAGCCTCTGGAAGATTGGTACACCCTGCCTACCACTGCAGCTTAAATAAAAAGGATGTTTTATACCTCAGGCTGAAATCAGGATTGGAATAGAGTAGACAAAAGGTTGGCTTATTCATTCTGAATGGGCTTCCTGGTAGAAATGGCTTGACTTGTAAGGGAAACAGTGTCTGAATTTTATTGAGTGCCTAACGCATACAACGTAGCTCCCAAACCCACAAAGTGATATTACCATGATATGTAGATGGGGAAACCACATTTCATACCTACCTATATGATAGATTTTTCAATTCTATCCAATGTGGAGGCTGAGAAAAATTAAGGCCATCCCACCTCAGGTTTAGCCATAGCATAAGTACAGCCATCTTAGCTCCGGCAGCCATCTCAGAGCCCTGTGCCCAAGGGCTGAACTTTCCCCTACTTTACTTTAGTTCTAAGAACCCCTACTCTGCTTTAGTAACAGGAAGCCCCAAGCTGCTTTGGTAACAGGAAGCCCCACCCTGCTTTAGTTCCAGAGACGCCCACCCTGCTTTAGTAACAGGAACCCATAAATACCCCTGCCTTAACTAAGCTTGGGGTCCAAGTCCCTACTCCACTGTATCGGGTATACTTGGGCCCAAGCTTAAGCTTGTTAAATAAACTCTTACGGGATTGCATTGGTGTTGGCTCCTTGGTGGTCTCTCAGAGGAAAAAACTCAGGCATAACATTAACTCTTCCTCTTTTCAATACCACCTCAAACCTAGTTTGAGTAATGGCATAGAATTAGAGAGGCCAAATTTAAGGAGAAAATAAAAATGTTATATCAGAACAGGTTAACATTCCCAAGGAAATGTTCAAACCACTGTAGCACCCTTTTGCATTTGTAAGAGTGAGCCAAAAAATGAACCAATAGCTGGGAACCACAGTAAAATGAACAATTTTGCAGTTGGTCCCAATAGATAAAACAAACTTAATGTTTTCTAATAACCAATTCCTGTAATGAAAGAAGACATTACTTGTCATAAATTTAGTCCAGTCTAGACCAGATAGAGTTCTATCTAACTTAAATGAAATATAATTGGCATTACAAACATCATTAACATTAACATCTCATGATAATTTAAGTAATAGGCCAGCCCCTCCCTAGCTTTAGGTAAAGGGTAACCTATGATCCGAACAGCTGATTATAACCCCAAATCTAGGCTAATCAAATTGGATTGGAATTTGAGCATGATGATTAGGAAACACAAGCAATCATAATGAGTAAAATATTTCACAGACTAACAGTGACTGTAAATCCCATTAAAGAGAAACAGGGGACTTGAATATAGATTTGTGGAAGGTGGTACAGAATAGGAATAAAGAACATGAAGTTTCTCATAAGACATTTAACACTTACTTGAACAACTCACTTAATTCTGAGCTTTAATTTCTCTCTCTTTAAAGTGAGGGGCTAGGGGCACCTGGGTGGCTGAGTCAGTTAAGCCTCTGCCTTCAGCTCAGGTCTTGATCCCAGGGTCCTGGGATCCAGGGTAGCCTTGGGCTCCCTGATCAGCTTGGAGTCTGCTTCTCTCTCCCTCTGCCCCTCCCCCTGCTTGTGCGTGCGCGCGTGCACACACACGCACACACACTCTCTCTCTCTCTAGCTCACTCTCTCTAATAGACAAAATCTTAAAAAAATAAATAAATAAAATTAGAGGATAATAATATCTATCTCATGGAACTATTGTTCAGATCATATAAGAACCATGTAATTAAAGTCCTTAATACCAAGTTTTACATTGAGGTAAAATGATTATTATACATCAAATTCTGTTTTGAAAACAGACAGCATATCTTCTTTTCAAGTATCTGAAGAATAATCCTCAAACTCCTTTTGCTTTCAGCTTTAAAGAGAAGTTCAAGAATGAGCTTCTGATGAAACACTATAGAGAACAATGTGGTAAAACTAGAGGTTAATACAAAATAATAATAATACAACAAAGCACTGTCATCAGGAAGTAAACAAACAAAATGGTTTTAAAAACCTTGAATAAAACCTTAACTCTCTTCTACCCACTTAAGCCTCCATGTTGCATCACCACTTCCTCATAGGGGGTGGGATTATGGACATTGGGGAGGGTATGTGATTTGGTGAGTGCTGTGAAGTGTGTAAACCTGGTGATTCACAGACCTGTACCCCTGGGGATAAAAATATATGTTTATAAAAATAAAAAATTAAAAAAAAAAAAAAACAAAAAAAAAAAAACCTTAATTCTCATATCAAAAAAGAAATCTAAAGTAAGCTAAAATCAAGATAATGAAAAAGATGTCAAAACAAATTATATAAAAAGCTGTAAAAAAAAGCTGTATATTTTCATCTTATTAAAATAATGAATATTCAAATTTAATGTTAGAATAAAAATAAACCTTACAGAAGTAGAATGATCTGATTTAATAAACTTAAAAGTGAAAATTGAAATACAATCTGAGGGGTTTGAAGTGGCGGGGGGTGGGAGTTTGGGGT
Source organism: Mustela nigripes (assembly GCF_022355385.1). Lineage (NCBI taxonomy): Eukaryota > Metazoa > Chordata > Mammalia > Carnivora > Mustelidae > Mustela > Mustela nigripes. The sequence goes on from NC_081557.1 coordinate 16,772,085, forward strand.
ACCAGGTGGTGGGTATTATAGAGGGCATGGATTGCATGGAGCACTGGGTGTGGTGAAAAAATAATGAATACTGTTATGCTGAAAATAAATAAATTTAATTAAAAATAAAGTGAAAATTGATAGAGTAAGAAAAATAGAATAAACTTAAATACTTGTTCTGCAAAAGAGAAAATAAAACAGCTAAATCATTAGATAACCTGACACAAAGAAATAGGAGAAACAAAAATACACACACCTGCATAGATCATAGCTAAACCAGCCACAGACAGAAAGGAAGAACTTGCATGACTCTTAGACTCAGATCCAACAGTCAACTCAGTGCAGTGACTAATCACCATGAAAAAATAAAGCAAAAGAATGATCTCCAAAGAGATGTAAAATTTAAACAGAAACAGTTTTTAAAAACAAAAATACAGTTATCAACAAGCTATTTCATGGGATATTTCTACAAAATATTAAAGAAATAATCTCAAAGTTACTTGAGTGTTTCAGAGCAAAGAAAAAGTAGAAATGCTTCTAGTTATTATAATACCACTTCAGTACCCAAATCCACCGGGATTGTGCTTTCTTGCATACATTCATACCACACACACACATGCACACACACACACTCAGTTTCCAATTCCCAATTAAAAAATGATTATATCGTATAGAACAAAAAAATACATTAGGACCCAAACACAATAGAATATCATCTCTTGCTCAGTAAAAGTTCATCTCTTGCTCAGTAAGAGTTCATTTTTTTCTTGCTCCCATGAAAGTACTTAGCAAATACTAAGGGTATGTTAGAAGGTTACCACCATGCTTTCCTCCATGCAGCCATTCCAAAATACAAGATATTGGTGGCACTGCCATTTCCCAAATTTTTTTCAAGGTCAGCCACTTGGCCATTGGAAAGGTCATAGGCCAGCCTCATGTGGAAGATTTTTATAGGTCAAGCCTGGAAAGGTCTCGCATCAATTCCATTCACGTTGCTTTAACTATGCAATCACGTCACAAGCCCTGCCTGCAAGAAAGCCTGAGAAATATAGTTTCTCTAAGGTCAGCCATTTTCTAGCAATAATTTCATGCCAAGAAAAAGAAAAGGTGCATTTTGAGAGGAAACTTACCCTATTTCTCAGGGCAGTTGTGAAGATTAATACTTGTCAAATGGTCAAAATAACGTCTGGTAGATGGAAACTTCCCAATAAATTCAGGTAGTTTCCCTGCCAATAATGTTTCTCTCTACTACTACTCTACTTTAAGTTCTTATCTCCTCCCTTATGTTTCAGTTACAAGACTTGAAAGTACAAGACAAAGAACTCCAATCCAATGGTTTGAATGAGCACCATAATGGCATTTAAAGGAAGGCCCAAATTATGGCAACCCTGAGGTCCCTGAATACTACAACTCAATAACATCAAAGTAGTTGGACTTTTTCATAATGGTAGAGCAGGGCTTACTGCTCTACCATTACGTAAAAGTCCAACTACTTTCAACCTTCCATATTACCCCTTCATATTTTATGTTTCTCTAATAAATTAACATTTTCTGACATATTCTATATGGGAAACTTACCACTGTATACCACTAAGCTTTAAGCTCTAAGAAGTTAAAGATTTTTAAACATTTTGCTCACTTCCCTATCCCTGAGGACTAGAATAACACTTGCTACATGTTAGTTGCTCAATAAACTTGCTGAATAAATGAATAAATGGATGGCTATAAAAATTAATCAAACATTTTAAGTTGCAAAATGTGAGAAGGTCCTAAAGACCTTAAATATTCAAAGGAAATCATTGATCAAACCTTGCTTTTAAACCTACTCTTTGCATTTAAAATTTTGTTTTTGTCCTTCACAATTGAATGCCCACACAGCCAACGTCAATCCAAGGTTAATCTTATCCAGCACATCCAGTTATATCCATTTTTGTTTTGATTGTGCAAAGCCTACAAAAATTACATTTATCTTTTTGAATTAATTTTATATAAAACCTGAAAAAGCTACAAATATCAGAATAACAGCATAGGCAAATGTTATTAAACAAAGGAGGTAATAACATTTAAGATGTGTTACTGGTCCAGTAGGCAGTACTTCCATCCAAATAAATTGGAAATCTTCATCAGCAGGTATATGTTTTTAAATTCAGTGTTTGAAAGGTGGTTTGGGAGAATCAGTTATGTTAAGAATGTAAAAATATTGAAAATGCAAAGATGCAAAATGACTGCAGTTTTAAATTTACACCCTATAGATTTCTTCCAAATGGAAACCTTCAGATCGTTTATATATGCCTCAGTGGTTACCAATTTTATGACTACCCTGAAACCTCCCCTAATACCGTCCCTTCAAAGTTGGTAAATTGGGGGTGCCTGGGTGGCTCAGTGGGTTAAAGCCTCTGCCTTCATCTCAGAGCGTGATCCTGGGGTCCTGGAATCGAGCCCCACATCGGGCTCTCCGCTCTTTGGGGAGCCTGCTTTCTCCTCTCTCTCTCTGCCTGCCTCTCTGCCTACTTGTGATCTCTGTCTCTCAAATTTAGAAAAAAAAAATCTTAAAAAAACAAATAAATAAATTTAAAAGTTTGGTAAATTGGCCTATGATTCCTAAATAGCTGTTCCTCCCTTTCCTGTCCCATCCCACTATGTTATGATGTTCTCTGACCAATGGTGTGTAAATGGGCTTATACATTAAATTTGAGCAGTCATTTTAAAAAGGAGTCAGAAGTTTCTATCAGATCTCTTCTCCATCTATCATATGAAGGGTATCTTCCCAAGATGGGCTCCTCACTGATCTGAATCTTGAGATGGTAAGACTCTTGCAATGGTATCCCATAACAGCTGTGGTAGACACAAACATGTACCATAAGCAATACATAAATGTTTCTTGTAAGAAACATTAAATCTTAGTAAGATTTTTTTGGCTTGTTACTGTGGCAAATAGATCCTGTGACCCGCAGTGATTTCCCACTTTCTCATGTCTCTGTTCCTGCATAATGCCCTGGCTTTGGTGCAGGCTGGCCCTAGTGACTTTCTTCTAATGAATGAATATGGCACAAGAGATGAGAGGCTATCCCTTGCTATCCTATGTATTATGTTATATAATGTGCCTTAGTAAACAAAGGCAAGAGATTTAGTGTAAGCAACCATGATGGAGAACTTCACTTGGCAAGGGACTTCAGATGATCTCTAGAAATGTCAGGATGACTAAGATCTGAAAGCAGTCTCCAGACAATAGCCAGCAAAAACATAGACCCTCAGGCATTTGACCTAAAGTAATGGATTCTGCAAACATCGTAAATGAGCTTGAAGCTGAATCCTTTCCTCATGGGGCCTCCAGATAAGAATGCAGCCAGCCAACATTTTGGTTGTAAGGTAGGTGAGACCCTGAGCCAAGTGCCCAGGTAGGTCTTGCCCAGACTCTTAATCCAAAGAAATGATGAGATCAAAACAATGTGTTGTTTTAAGTCACTATGTAAGAGATAATTTGCTATAAAGCAACATAAAACTAAAATAGTTGTCATAGAAAATGCCTACCATCTTCAACAGGCTACCAGAAATGATCTTCCCACTCTATTTCTGAAGCATTTTGTGCCATGATATGTCACTTAGCACTTTTTATCTAGACATCTGTTAATCTTTACATGTTATTTCTAGCTTTCAAATTTCTACTACCCAGGATAGCGCTTTTCATTTTTATTTGCCCAGGTTTAACACATTACTTTTTTTTTCTTCTTCTTCTTTTTTAATGTAGGATCCTCACCCAGAATGGAGCCCATTGCAGGGCTGGAACTCATTACTCCAAGACCAAGACCTGGACAGAGATCAAGAGTTAGATGCTTAACAATTGAGCACCCTGGTGCCCTGTAACACATTACTTTTTTTTTTTAAGGTTTTATTTATTTATTTGATAGAGATCACAAGTAGGCGGAGAGGCAGACCAAGAAAGAGGAGGAAGTAGGCGCCCTGCTAAGCAGAGAGCCTGGTGCGGGGCTCCATGCCAGGACCCTGGGATCATGACCTAAGCCGAAGGCAGAGGCTTTAACCCACTAAGCCACCTGGGTGCCCCAACACATTACTTTTAAATGAAATGTATTCAAGTTAAATAATTCAGGAAATTTAAAAGTCTATGTAAGCATTTTGACAATCATAATTTTTGGCATAGTCATTAATATTAATAAATGCATTTGAAAGAAAAATAAATATTTTTTAAAAATAACCCATAATCCCTTTTTATTATTTTAGACTGATCCTCTTTTAGGCTGTATTTTTAGAGTTTTCTGGTAAACAAAATGAAACTACTTACTTCAACTTCTTGTTGCAATTGAGCAAATGATTAATTGTATGGCTTCCTTAAGGTGATTATGTATTGATCTGTGATTCTCTTCCACTTGGTTATAATTTCTCATTAAACTTACATGCCCCTGTTACTGCACTTTCTTTTCACATTGTACAGACTACTATTATTGAATATATTCCACATCACCGTGGAATAATAGGGTCAGTAAAAAAATAAATAATAATGAAATAACTATAGATAATGACTTAAGTAATTGATTACCAAAATTGCTGAATCACGCAATCAACTTGAGAGTAGTTATTTGCCAATGTACCTATGTTATACCAATATATTAGCAGACACCAAGGCTTTGAGCTTGCATCCATTCAAAAAAATGTATTTAAGACTAGACTAGAAGTATGGAATATTTGTGAAGTCCAGAGAGCATAAATCTGATATACTCTGTGTATATATAAGGATTTATTTGCTTATCATTCATCTCTTTTTACTAGAAAGTAAGTTCCATTTAGGGCAGGAGATGTCATCTCCCACTTATTCACTAACGCATATCACAAGGACATAGCACCTCACACTTAACAAATGTTAGAAGAATTAAGGGTTTTATATTATCTTGGCAGTGATAAAATAAACTTAGGGGTGCCTGGGTAGCTCAGGTTAAGTGTCTCTTGATTTCTGCTCAGGTCATGATCTCAGGGTTGTGAGATTGAGCCCTGTGCTGAGTGTGGAGACTGCTTAAAATTCTCTTTCTCCCTCTCCCCTTGCCCCTTTACCCCCATCACTCATAGAACATGCAAGCTCTTGGGGGAAAAAAGAAAGAAAAAAAAAAGGGAAAAATAAACATATTAAAGTGAATCATAAAAAACAGGTCTTCTATATTCTGGCCCTCTTGTCCTTCATTCATCTTATACACATGACTTCGTTTTTTTTTTTATTTTAACCCATAGGCAGCACCAATTGATATAATATGTATGAATATGGATAATATACACAATTAAACAGTTGTTTGGGGGGGGTTTTGGTTTTTTGCATAAGCTGGTTGGGCATGTCCTTAGGATTTTAGATTGTCACTCTATTCTCTGAGAATTTCTTTTTGTCGTGACGCCCAGAGAAGTGGAGGATTCAATGGACTCTTGTCTCTGGGCAATACAGATAAGGACTCCCCTCTTTTTCATGTGTCCTCTCACCATGTCAAAGGCAAGATCTTCCTCCCTGAGGAAAGTTAGAAGAAGAGAACATTGCCCATAGCCACAGCAGCCCTTCCATCATCACAGACATGGGTGGATCTCATTAGGAAAACAGATTTGTTCTTCCTAATGGTGAGATTCTAAAGCTTTGAGGACCAAGGATGGGAGAGGCATGCTTTGTTCTCAGGGTCTATTCTGTCAGTCTCTTGGATCAAGGGTTTTGGTGTAGAGCTAGTAGTTTGCTATCCTTAAGTGTATTTAACACCCTCTTAGGGAGGCATCAAGGTTAAAGGAGCTAAATGTCAGGAGTCTGTGATTTATAATCAATAAAATGTCACTGCAGTTTCTGGCGTGTTCAACAATGATAAACAGGAAGGCTTTTTTTCCATTTTTTTTTTCTTTCTGCAAAATGCAAGGCTGACAGTTGTTGGATATGTAAATTATACTCAGAAAATGTTATTTTCATCTGAGAAATAAATGGCTACTTGAGTAATGAGCCCAAAAGAATGAGTGATGACCGTTCATTTTTGCCTTCCCCATCTTGTAAGCTCTTCTTGAGGAAAAACATACTATCGCTGTTGAAGTAATTACAATTGATGTCTGAGTTACAACAAAAGATAATCCATTTTCTTCTAAGTGACAAAACCAGAGCTGTCAGGAAAAATAGAAGTGCATAGGAATCATGATGGAAAAATAGTATGAAGAGTAAAAATGCTAAATAGTGACTTAAGATCTCTCACTGGATATAGAGGAAGTCACCATATAAAGTATCTGTCTGGTGATATGACCTTTTTTTATTCTAGCAAAGATTAATAGTAAACATTAAAATTATTTTCAAGGTATGTACTCTAAGAAATTCTATCACAGGCTATACTACTTCAATATTTACTGATGCTAAATTAACTAGTGCCACAAAAAACTTTCAAAGATCATGTGAAAAGGTGATTACATCTGTAGTAAGACTATGACCTTATTCATCTCACATCACTGTATAAGTGAAAACAAGGAAATGGAATAAGGATGAAAAATTTCAACCTGAGCTATGGTGTTGGTGGGACATAATACCTATTATTATCTAGTGTCAGGTACTTTGACCATGTGCTGAATGGATTACTGCACAGTCTTCCTCAGAGTCACAAAGCTAGATTATACCTGGTAGGGTGAGACTAGATGTTTTCTTCACAGAAGGTCAGTAAGCAGCCAATGGGGTGAGTTACAAGGCAAAAAACTTGAAACTTGGTAGACCGGTCTTAGATTGAAGAAAATAAAATACTTCCTCTTTACCTGGGTGCAGCCGACGTAACGCCCTAGGAAGGAAAGAGACCCAGAAATCTCTACGGTGCACGAGTTTGTGCATGTTCCTGGGGGCAGCCAAATGATGTGTCCTGGTTGTGCAGGTTCTCTGAAATTCTTTTCTTCAGAGTCTTTCTTATATTCTTCAATGTTCTATAGAATGACCAGTGATCACATCTCTTAAGACTCTTATGGTTACATTTATCCAGTTAGGCTTTATGATTGTGATAATTTATGATTTCCATTAGGCTTCCTGAAACATTCAAAATAACTTCTAATTGCTATTGACAACCTTTTGGACTCTAAGCCATCCAAGGAATGCAGGTTAGAAAAGAAATGATTTCTAAGGTCTCTTGTAGCTCTAAGATCCCATGCTTCCCTGCTTTAGTTTTCCGTGTAGTAAAACACACATATTATGCTTCATATGTGCTAATGTGTCACAATATATATTTATAATATATCACAATATAATAAAATAATATATTATATATTAATAGTATAATATATTGTGATATAATATGTAATATAATAATATAGCACAATATAATAGTTCTAGGTCAGTTGAGGGCATTTGTAGGAAATACAACTAATTCGCACTCTATGCAGACCTAGTCCTCAGCAGGGGTAGCCTGCTCTCCCATGAATTATTCAGCATACTTTGAACCTGTGATGCTGTTCTTTATTCAGTAGAGCATATCAGCTTCCTCAGTCATTTTCATTTTATTCTAGTCCTGATGAGGGATCAGAATTCAACCTCAGCAGCCTCTGTTAATCAGGTAATTCGAGTCTTCTTTCTATATGGGGTCTCGTGCATCACTAATTTCACTAATAATTCTGCAATATGATATGGGATGTATGTACAAATTTGAGTTACAAAAATATTACAAAATAAAATAAAATAAATTATAAAATATAAAAAATATAATAAAATAAAATAAAAATTGCAAGCTTTTATATGTCATATGGCTGTATCTGTTCTCTCATTAATTAAAAATTTCATTCTACATATTCTCTATTTTAAAGTAAAACATATTACAGAAAAAAGTGTACACACACACATTACTGCAACAGAACCACCAAGACAGATAAATGAGAAACTAGTGAGAAAGAGACAAGTAAATATGACAACAGAGGTAAACTGTTATCAACTACATATACATAAATTTGCATATGCACACATAAGCATACATTTACATAATTAACACACATACAGACACACACACATTCACATATATATGGCTATCTACTTGGCTTGCTCAGATATCTATTACTCATTGAAGCACAATATATTGTTTGGTGCTGGATTTATGAGAGTAATAGATGGTTATACTCTTCTATGGAGATATTTTATACATTCCCCCCCCAACCCACTCACAGATCCCTTATTCCTCAATTGCCTTGTTTTGCACATCTTTAGTATGAAATTTTAAACTTGGCTGTATATGTAAAAATATGAGTATATTATTTATTCTCTTCTTAAAGAATGAAAATGGCATTTTGTATAAAATTTCTCACAATGAAGTTTACTTAAAAAAGCAAAAAGTCTAGAATTTGACATCAGGATCAAGTAAGCCAAAAGAAGAAGAGATTTCTTGCCCTACATGAGCAGAATGTCCTGGAACACAGCTAGACTTAAGGCATAATAATATCCAGGTTCTCGCGTGATGCTGTTGGAATTCTCCTTATCACTATTAGCTTATCCAGACAGCCTTTTAAAAGACCTCAGAAAAATCTAGATCTATATTTTATCAGTTTATCAACTTCAAAAAAAAATGTCTAATCTGTACTCAAAGTTCAAGCAGATATTTTACAGGAAGATATGTCTGTCGCCTGGTGTGAGTCACATGACAACCCACATGGAAGGAAGGAGCCATGGTCTGCTGCCCCCATGTTACACAGATGGGTTGCTAGAAGTAGAGCTATTTTAGCACTGAGTTAGAAGGAAAGGGGTCAAGGACAAAGACCAAACTGCTAACTTCTAAAGCACCCAGGACAGCAGTAGGCACAATTTTGTGTCTCAGTGAGTCACATGCTTATCGAAATCATTTCTCATATAGTTAATATATTACATACCACTTACATTATTAGAGTTCTGTAAAGCTGTTTTTTAAATAAACAATTAATTTGGACATTCTAAATTTTATATTGTTTTTATCAATTTAGTTACAAAATATTTAAAGTAAAATTATATGTTAAATAAAATAAAATTTAATTAAATTGATGTGTTTCACAAAAGATCGGTTCTTAACAACTTAGGCCAAATTCACAAGGTTTTGTTTTGTTTTGTTTTGTTTTCCTTAAATGGTCTTCAGTTTTTTTTTAAAAAAACTGAGTTTTTAAGATCACTTTGAGTCTCTGTGTAGTGTATCAGCTTATATTATAATTCTAGTATCTTTCGTTTGCTGTAAGAGCTTGGATTAATGTGCAGTTAATAAATCAGAATTTGATATCTGGTAATGTCTAATGAAGACAAAATTGCAAAACACTAGAGCATGAAAAATGGTGATCTATATATTACAGTATGGTCATCAGTTAATAGGTTGAAAAAAAGTACCTATATTTTCATACATTTGAATTGAATTATTATGGATGCTTCTTTTTGAAAAAGTGGAAGAAGTTGTATATAATGGTTCCAGATGACTAATAAATGAACGTATATGTTGCTGTTGATTATCAGAGGAAAAAGAGTAATCTTATAAAGCAACATTATCTAGTATCAGAATGTAAACAAATATAGTGAAACAAATTTTAGAATATTCAGTACAAGTAGACGTCTGAAAAGAAGGGATTTTTTTTTTTTTTACTTTCTTGTATAAGTAACTTTAAAAAATAGTTGGAAAGAACAAAATGTGCTGAATGCTTTCAGTAAGTCTAGGACAATATTATAGGTTTATTCACTAGGGAGACAAAGTTTGATGATTCCTCTATTTCAAATAATTATAAAGGTAAGACATGTAACAGATACTTTCAGAAATTCCACGTTACATTTTCAAGAGAAGCAGAGACTATGAGAGCTTGCTGTACTTGGGCACAGGTAACTTCGGACACTGAAAAGTTGGTGCCCCTGAGGAAAACCTTAGAGCAATGGAGCAGAACTAGTACATGTACACACCCCTCATCCTTTGAACAGAGCATCCTGGAAGGCATTTTCATCTGTTTGGTCTAGAGATATTGAGCCCATATTGCCCATAGCACTGACCTTGATAATGTACCTCTCATTTGCCTTCTCCACTTCCCTCTCTGATGCTTCCCAGGACCTTGTTCTTATTTCCTAAGACCGTCTCTCAAATTAACCACCTGTACTCAAATTCTTGTGTTAAACATAGTGTAGAAAAAGAGTAAAACAACAATTTGGAAACTTTTTATATACCAAAAAGAAACACTGGTCTGTTAGTGCATAGACTGTATTTATGAAAAATAAAGATGTATACTTCGCTTAAATATTATAGGTTTCTTGCATTACTGAATTTCTTGTTTAGGTTTATATTTTTGCTATGGTCTTAAAATCATGTTTGCTTTTTAAATATATTTACACTTTGTTACCTTCAAATAATTACAGTGTATTTTTATTTGAATTATTTTGTTTTTATTGAGTTATAATTGGCATATGATACTATATGTTAATGTCAAGAGTACAAAGTGATTTGATATGTTTATACATTATGAAATGACCACCTCCATAAGTTTAGTTACCCTCTGTCATGATACAATGTTATTATGATATTATCAACTATATTCCCCATGCTGTACATTACATCCCCTTGGTCCATTTATTTTATAACTGAAGTTTGTATCTCCTTATCCCCTTCACCTTTTTTGCCTATCCCCACACCTCCCCCGCCCCCCAGCCTGTTGTCTCCTCTTCAGCAACAACCAGTTTGTTCTGAGTCTGTTTCTGTTTTGTTTGTCCATTTTTTAAAGACTCTGCATTTAAGAAATCATATGGTATTTTCTTTTTCTGACTTATTGCACTTAGTATAATACTCTCTAGGTCCATGCCATTGTTTCAAATGGCAAGATTTCAGTCTTTTTTTATGGCTGAGCAATATTCCATTGTGTGTCCATATGTGTTTGTGTATCTTACATCATTATTCATCTATTGATGGACACTTATGTTGCTTCCATGTCTTGATAATAAATAATGTTACAACTAACATAGAGATAATGTATATCTTTTTGAATTAGTGTTTTCATTTTGGGGGGTTAATACTCAGAAGTGGAATTGCTAGATCAAATAGTAGTTCTATTTCTAACTTTTTTTTTTTTTTTTTTTTTTTTTTTTTTTTTTTATTTTTTATTT
>NC_081557.1:16783234-16942572 GCF_022355385.1 Mustela nigripes
TTTTTTTTTTTTTTTTTTTTTTTTTTTTTTTTTTTTAGGAACCTCCATACTTCTTTTCATAGTGGTTACATCAGTTTACATTCCTACCACTAGTGTATGAGGGTTACCTTTTCTCCACATCCTCACCAACACTCACTATATTTTGTCTTTTTGATAAGTCATTCTGACTGGTATGTCATTGTGATTTTGATTTTCAATTCCCTGATGACTAGTGATGTACAGGATCTTTCCATGTGCCTGTGGGCCTTTGAAGCCATGTTTTTGTTTTGTTTTTTTTTTTTATGGGTTTTTTCCTTTATTTGTAAATCATAAAGACACTGTGCCATAAAAATCCATCTAGAAGGCCTCCTGTCCAAGAGCTTCACACCCTGGCAGGAAGGTCTCCTCTTCTTTAAGCTGCTGACACTGTCTCCTTAAGCCCATTTTTGGAAAACTGCATCAGTGATGGGTTCTGGCCAAGAAGTGATTCTCGAGCAAAAGTAGCACAACACAGGTCCCTGATGATTCTTTATTCGGCTAACGGGGCACCACACTGCTCCTTCAGCAGCATCTCCATTATTCTAATTCCCTTCTGGGCACCCTGTCTTAAGAATGTGCTGGCAAAAGTTTCCAGAATGCAGTTGAGAAAGCCAGCCCCTGTAATTGAAATCCTGCCTCTCTGAATAAACTCCGTCCAATTTGGATTTTCCATACTTTCCCGGAAGACAGACTCTTCCTTCATGGATGCATATTGTGTCCACGTAAGGCAGTGACTCCGAATAGCCATGTTTCTCTCCTGAGGATTGAGCCAGGATTCCTCTTCCAATTGGATACTAGGTACCTTTAAAATGCTCACCTTCCTTAAAATTTCTGGAACCACATTCTGATAGACTGCAATCCTCTTTCTATAGATGATCCCTGTTGACACATCTCTCTTTTCCTCCACGGTTTTCACAGAGATGACATTTTTATCCATGGGGTTGGGATACTTGCGGAGGAAGCTGGCGACCACCTGCTCGAAGGGGTACTTGTACACCTGGCGCACGTCCACCGTGACCCCATCCCCGCACACCCGTGCCGGGCTCTGCTGCCGCCGCGGGCGCCCACACCCGCCCCGCCAAAGGGCGAAGCCATGTTTTAATAAACATTTAATAAACAAAGATAGAATCCCTAAAAATGTGTTATCGTGCCTTTTTAAACAGTGCATATAACCATTCTTATCCCTAGTCACTTTTATCTGATCTCCAGATCTTACATATGGTGATAAAATTTTGATTAAGTTATTTAATATTCAGGATCTAGATTCATAACTATAAAACTGTTAAAATATCTTTTATACTTAATAGCTTTGTGAGAAGGCACCAGGTCACAATACATATTTGCTTCTTCATCATATAAAAAGAGGAATGCTTGACATAATCGAATAACAGGCACTTTCCAGGTTAGTAATTAGCTCAATATTAAGAAAGCTCCCCTGTTTACTTCACAATGTGAAAAAAATATCTCATCATTAAGCAAGCCCAACCTTCTTTGGTTAATAATATGTAAAAAATGTCATTAATAAGAACGTGTGTATATTTTAGATCCCATAGGGTCACAGTCATGTCTCTGTACAAAGTTCCAAAGACAGGACTTTTGTACAATATCTGTCAACAAATCGATTCCATGTAGGAATAGATATAGACGTTATAGATACAGATGTTATAGGAACAGACATGGTAATATAGCTTCAAATATAAAATGCCTTTGAAGTTGTATAGTAACTCTGGTCTAAAAATCCGATTAAATTACTAATTCTATATCAGAACAACTCTAAACAAATGCATTTGGTCAAATCTTTGCTTAAGAGACAGACTCTTGGCCACAGGAAAAGCCCAGCTGACACCTGACCCTGCCACTAACAATGATAAAGTTTGGTCTGTGGTTTATGAAATCCCAGATTATAGGCAGTGATGAACATCACTTTATGGCAGCTTGGAACATTGACAAACATGAGCATCTCAAAGAAGGAGTATCTTCTTCCATTATAGGCACTGCAGATGAAGTCCGATAGAAGTGAATAGAATGGTTCTTGATTCCTGATCACTGTTTTGCAGGAAGGAAAAGCTACTTAGCCCTAGAAATATACCAAAATTACAAGATCTACTACTGTCCCAGTTCAGACTCCCTAAATAAATGAACCCTGAGAAACTTTAAGTCTGACTCTCTAGCAAAACTCAAAAATAAACTGTCTGCTTATTAACATGTTTTACTTTAATAAATCAGACTTCTGATTATTGGCATTCTAGAAACATATCACCTACTAGTATAAGATCTCCACTAAGCAAAAGAGTATCCTTCACATGAACTAATAGTTATGGTAAAAGATGTCTAGCTCATAAAAATAAAGTATACTCCTTGAATATAGATTCTGGTCTCTCCATAGCATTTTCCATTAAGAGTTGAAGGGTTCCTTAAAGAAATAGCTCATTTTGGGGGCTGTGGGATAGGACATATAAAAGAGGAGTCAGGAATACCTCAAACGACCAGATCAGAAGAATTCTTTTAAAGATAAGAAGGATCAAATCACAATGTCTCAGGCAAACTTGGATGAAGCTACCACAGGGGACATAATTTGAATAGAAATAAAAATAATAGCAACAGATTCACAAGGCAGTTCATGTTAATGCAGAAATAGCGTAATTTAAATCATGAAATCCGTGGAATATGATCCCGATTGACTTAATCAATACCTATTACTGAACTGAATATTGTTTAGCATTATTGAAACTAAGTGCAGTCTTTCTGTACAAATGCCATGAAAGTAGTATTGGAATCCCTCATTTTACATTTTTATCCATTTTTTAATGAGTATTGAATAGATCTTGTCTCTAACCTGAGCATTTTCTTTTACCACCTGCATTCCTATGGTTGCAGCCTCTAAGACAAGTACTCTTATCTGAGGAGAGGGCAATGGATAGAAGACATAGTTCAAAATCTGTCATTTTTGAGTTTTCTGACTCTTAAAATATGATTTTATTCTGAAGAATCAGAGATAAATGCAATAATAAAAGTTCACATGTCACTTTACTTCCCACCACCAATATATAGACAGATATTCATAATCATAATGATGATAATTAACTTCATTATTCCATTTTATTTCCCAGTCTGTTGTGACTATGGGTATGTATTTTAAGCATTTCCATAGTTACTTATATTTATCTATACCTGATTCTCATGTCATATGCTAGGAAAATAAAAGCTCCTCAAAAAGGAAATAAAATTATACTGAAACACTGCTAGAGAAAAGGCTTTTAAAAGTACTAAAATGTAATGACATTTAACTAAGCCTTTAAAATCTAAGAGTAGATACTTCAAAGGGAACACACATTTGAGATAAAAATTTACCAAATCTCCTAATGTCTTTTTCCCCTACCACTTGTCACTAGATTTGGGCTGTCAAAAACATCCAAATGCTTTAAATAAATTAGATAAAATGGATGTGTCTTGTCCTTCCATGGCTACTAGTGATTATCATCCCCAGTTTAGTTTATTTTTCTTTTTTTTTAACTTCAATATAACCATTAATCCTGCTTTTATAATACTTTCTGAATTTACTCTGAGAAAAAAACCTTTTTTGCACATTACACATGTTCTGCTGATAAAACTAATTTTGCTACCAAGACACAGAAGTACAGCCAGAAAGGACCTAGGCTAGCCAATGACGAGTAGCAGAACTCCATACACACCCCCTGCCATACAGACAGGTTTTCAAAGATTAACACATTCCACCAGTTAGGATAATCCAAACCAGTTCTGGGAATTGTGTTGGTTAGGTTTATAAATTCTAACCTCCCCTCCCACTCTGGCCAACACGATGCCACAGAAAGAACAGTCATCCATGATATATGGCTATCAAAAAGATGATCAGCTTCACCAAAGGCCTAAAGTTCTTGCTGAACAGAACAGAGCCTATTCAAAAGAAATAAAGCTGAAATATGCCGGTATGATCTGGGTCCTAAATCAAGCTGTGCCTGAGGCCAGAAGCCCCCAGTACCTCAGAGATAATGATCTCTTAGTAAGATCATATTCTTCTCTTGTTGCTGGAGCTATGAGGGTATTATGGGGCTGAACTGTATCTTCACCAAAATTCATACACTGAAGTCCTAACCTCCAGTAATGCAGAAGATATCATACCCTCAAATTTAGCCTACCATACTTTTAATGTGAGGAACTAAAAAAACAAACATTAATGCATTAAGCAAGCCTCCATTACTACATAGAGAAATAAAATACTCATCACTTTAACAATGATGAAATGACCTGAAAAAAGTCAGAATCCCTTCTTCTTCAAAAGTGTTGAATGTATGGGTGTGTTCTTCTGAATAGAAGCCAGTTATTTGGTTTATGTAAGCCATTTTAAAACCAGATTCTCTATCAATTAATGACAACTAAAATGATCTGACTGACACGTGCTGTTTCTGAATACTGTACTACTGAAATTATTTTGTTCTCCCAACTGCCTAGATTTCCTTTATTTAGGACCCTGTAAAGCAAGTTGCAACTTATTTCATGATCCAAGCAAGAGCAGACACTTCCTGAGCGTTGACAAAACAGTGTTTTTCTCTCTCAGTGATCACAGGAAAAAAATCCAAAGCAACAAAGCATACATGCAACTTTGACAGTATAGATCTTGGCTTAATCATACATAGTTGTCGTCCTCTGCTTTCAATAACTCAATTTCCCCAAAACTCTCTTGACAGTAAAACTTGATAGTTCTCTTCTCTGGAACCTTTATGAAATGTTCACACTTAAGTGCCTGCACCCTTGAGATTTTCAACCCTCCACCGTTGGAGGTGGAGTTTTCTCTCAACCCTCTACTTAAATCCATTGCAAAGCAAAATCACTGCTGACTCTGGTGATAAATCACTATATTACAACCATCAGGGCATTTAATTTGTGCCTAAAATCAATTGGGACTTGCTGATGCCAAAAAGTAATATATTGTCAGTTAAAAAAAAAAAAAAAAGACCTGGATATTACACTTCTGTGCAAGATGAACCGTTAGTCACCTTGATGACCAAGCAACAATTTACAGGCTGTAAAAACCAAACAGACAAATTGTAAGTAAAATGCACTTTGACTTTAACATTGACATTTGTGGGATTTGGCTGGAGTTAAAAAAAAAAAAAAAATCAAATGGCTTTGTAGAAAAATGGAGAGTTATGTAATGGTATTGAAGCTTGTTCCAGAAGGAAGTGTTGGTTGAGGGTGCAGCGGGGATGAGAGGAGGCTGATGGCTGTAATTCCTTGACTAAAGACCTCTAATTAGCAAATCATGTTTAACTAAATATTAGGGAGTTATAGGTTACCAACTAATCCATCGGTTCATTCATCAACTATTAGTACATCAAACACCATGATAGAATGTTGGAATCATAGCTCTGTCCTAGAGACATTTTATCCACATAGTGACAAATAGAGCTAGGTCTTAGTTTCTGCCAGAATTTACAAGCTAATATGTATACACACACATACATACATATAGATAGATATTGATATCACAATTAAGACAATAAATAGTGCAAAAAAAAAAGGATTTAAGTAAAAAAGATTTATATCAACCAAGGTGAGGAAGGCACGAGCATTTAAATGTTTATTGTGTGGCTAGCATTGCATAAGGCAAATAACTTTTTTACTTTTGATTCTCCCTACCTTATGCAAGAAATACTATTGAAACCAAATTTATTATTGAGAAAAATAAGTTTTGCAGGTGAACAATTTCCCTAAGTTTATGTAGCTTTTTTATTTTTTTAAGATTTTATTTATTTATTTGACAGAGAGAGAGAGATCACAAGATGGTAGAGAGGCACAGAGAGAGGGGAAACAGGCTCCCCACGGAGCAGGGAGCCTGATGTAGGGCCCTATCCCAGGACCCAGAGATCATGACCTGAGCCAAAGGCAGAGGCTTAACCTACCGAGCCACCCAGGCGCCCCATGTTTATACAGCTTTTAAGAGAACAGCTATCCTTTGAACCTATGTCTACTTCACTGCAAATTCTGCTCTCAACTTCCATACGTAGGAGAGAACATTAAAAGGAGGGGAACGAGGATGTCTGGGTGGCTCAGTTGGTTTAGCAGCAGGCTCTTGATGTCTGCTTGGGTCATGATCTCAGGGTCTTGTTCTAAAGGAGTTAGGCTCTGTACTCAGTGGGGAGTCTGCTTCAAGATTCTTTCTCTTCCCCTGCCCCTCCTCTCTCTCTGTAATAAATCGTAAAAGAGAGAGAGAGAGAGAAGAAAAGAAAAGAAAAAGAAGGGGAACAGTTAGTGATGCCAATGAACAAATCTAGCAAACTACCCTTCTGCCATTAACAATGGAGCCACCATTAACAATGGAAATGCCTTTGTTGTTTAATATGGTGATATTTAAAAATCTGGGGCATTTTTGTAGTCACACAGAAAAGCTTGGAATCGTGCTTTATACATATGTAATTTTGGAGAAGTTACTTAGCTCTTTGAACTTATGCATTTATTCTGAAAATATTTAACTACCCCATGAGCACAAAAAATACTATGGTATTTTCTGGTATGCACAGGTCTCCTGGCATCAGGGAGCTAACACACTAGTTATTGCACAGGGGGTGGGGAGTTACAAGAAGCAAATTAATTATAGTCATAATTTCAAATTCTGTCAAATGCTATAAAATCATTACTATTAAATATTATGTAAATAGGTAACTCTCAAGTAAGAGAAGAACAAAGTCATTAAATGGAGAAATCAGGAAATGCCTTCCAAAAGCAGTAATACTTGGCTGAGATCAAAATAATGAGAAGGAGACAGCCAGGTGATACTCTTAGGAAATGGGTTATATACGAGTAATAAGAAAAACAAAAGATTAAAGGTGGGAATAGCCTTGGCACTTTTTTTTTTCCTTTTGGGCATTGGCACATTATAGAAAGGTTACTAAAATTAATCTTGCCAGAGTGAAAAGTGAGATTAAGACAGAAATGATATTCGGAGAACAATCACGTAAGGCCTTAGGAGTCATAGTACAACAACATTTGGAATTTCCTAGTGTTACAAGAAAGTTTAGTATTTTCTGATGGCTATGATTTGATACAGTTTATTTCTTTACTTTAGCACCTCTCTGACTACAACTATATGAAGAATGGACTATGCTCAGGAAGTAAAACAGCCAGGAAAGAAATTAGGAGCCTACTGGACTAGTTTCAGCAAGAGGTGATGGTATCTTGGTTCCAGGAAGTTAGTAGTGAACACGGTGATGATAGGATTTGAAATATATTTTGGGGCAGAGCCAACAAAGAATTGGCAAATTGACAGTTTAACCACAGGTTATAAGGAAAAGAAGCAATAAAGAGGATTCTTTTGGTCAGAACAGTGTGGTTAATAGGGTATTAAGTAGACTGAGGGGAACTGGGTGAAGAAGAGATTTCTGTTGAAGTGCAGGGGAAGTGATATTAATAGTTATTTTTTTGATCAGATTACTTCTGAAAAACCCATCATTTATTGAAATGGAGCTGTGAGGAGGCAGGAAGATTGATGGTTATAGGGAAAACTAATAAAATGATAGAATGAATAAATAGGAATCATCATCATATTAAAAGTCATGGAACTGGGTGAAATCACTAGGAAAATGATGACGTTAGAGAAGAGAAGGCCAAGGTTTGAGCACTGGCATATATAAACGTTTGCAGTAGAAAGAAAAGAAAAATACTCAAAGGAAACCAAGAGACAAAAGCCTGAACTGAACTACAAAAAGCTGAAACTGAACTACAACAACACCAAACCCAGCCAAACAAACAAAACGAGAGAAATGCAGTGTTACTGAGGACTGCACAGGCAGAGAATGGACAACTGTTCAAAACACTGAGAATGTAAATAAAATAAGTCCAGGAAACTGGCTAAATGTCAAGGGTATTTCTTGGTGATATCGGTAAATTGTGGGCAACAATAACAATCGGAGAGACTCACGTTTAGATTAAATGAGCTGAAATATAGAAAATGATTACTTTGTTTATCTAATGCTGCATAACAAATTAGCCTTGAAATTAGTGGCATAACACAATCATCTATTATGCTCTTGGAATCTGTGGATCAGAAATTCAGGAAAGGCTCAGCTGCACAATTCTTACTTGGGGTCTCTTATATGGTTACACTCAGATTTTGCTAAGGCTATAGTCATCAAAACGCCTGGTGAGGCTGGGGGATTCATTTGAAAGTAGCTCAGTCACATTTTAAGCAAGTTGGAGTTGGCTACTGGCCCAAATCACAATTTCTTCTCAAGTGAGTCCCTCCATGGGGCTGTTTTAGTGTCCCCATATCATGACAGACGGCTGTTCCCAGAACAAGTGATTGAAGAAACCAAAAGGGAAGTAGAAGCCTTAGAAGCCACACATCTTCACTTCAGCCATCCTCGAGTGGTTATAAAGTTCAGTCCTAATGAGGAAGTAAGTTCTAATATGAAATGATTACATAAATGAACAAATACAGGAGATAAGGATTCCTGGAAGTCATCTTAGTGGTTGACTCACACAGTGATAATAGGTTTTAATTATTTAATCATCATCTGGGATATAGTAGACATTCAATAAATAGTAACACTCAGTTAGCCAAACTTAAAGTAAAGGACACAGTCCTTCAGATAGTCAAGTTTGCCCAAAAACCCAAACGTCAATCCCAAGTTCAGAGGTCCTTAAAGCCAGTCTCACTTTCAACCATTTGGCTGCAAATTTGCAGGTTCCTTAGGTTTAAAAATTTGCTAGGAAGATTTGCGGAACTTAGGGAAGTGTGATGTTCATGATTATAATTTTATTAGAGCAAAAGGATACAGATCAGAACCAACTAAAGAAGAGAAGCAAAGGGCAGAATCTGAACTGCAAGGTTTCTCAACCTGCAGCTACTAAAGCCTCCAGAATGCATTATTATCCTCTAGACCTCAATAGGTGGCAATATGCAGAATTCTGTCAACCCAAAAGCTCGCCTGAGCTTCAGTGTGTAGCTTTTGTTAAGACTTCATTATTTAGGTGCAATTAATTCAATTATTGCCCACATGCTTGGACTCAATCTCCCATCCCATCCCTGGAGGTCAAGCTGATTTCTCAGGGCCCAAAACCTCAACTCTCTAATCACATGGCTGGTCTTTCCACGTCAGCTCCCATCTTGAGTAATCTCTGTTAGCATTAAACTAGCAGTTGTGATCCAAAGTGTCCACCATGAAAAACAAAGACAATCCTATTCCATGGGAAATTCCAAGGGTTTCAAGGTTAGCTCCCAAGAACATGGATAAAAGCCAAATCTGGGTAAGTTAATTCTTCACTATTCAAGTAGATAGCATTATTGCCACTCCAGCTGTATACCTAGATACAATTATTAGAGAAAACAACATAATAGATGTCTGGGGATGAAAGAAAACCCAACATCTGGGGCCTAGGTCACTCAGTAGGTTAATCATCTGCCTTTGGTTCAGGTCATGATCCCAGTGTCCTGGGATCAAGCCCTGAGTCAGCCTCTCTGCTCAGCAGGGAGTCTGCTTCTCCCACCCTCTGGTCTTGTGCTCATTCTCTCTCTCTCTCTCTTTCTCTCTCTTTTGCTTGCTCCCCCTCCCTCCCTCTAAAATAAATAAAATCTTGGGGAAAAAAAAAAGAAAAAAAGAAAAAACAACATCTGTCCTTCGTAGTTTCTTACTGCTAATTCCTACTTTTTTACTGTCTGATTTTATTCTATGTCAATAATCATTAAACATTGATAACCAGCAGCTTTTTCCAATTAGAAAGCTAAAGAATATGCAGGACCCGATTACCTTTCCTTTGTACCCTGTGCTTTAGTCAAGGAAGTCTATCATCTTGAGTTCAGTGATGTTCACATAAATATCACCAAAGCAAAAAAGAGATTAGAACCAGTGGTACGTGGATGGTAAGAACTGAAGGTTACAGATCTGAAACTGACACATATATTCTCTATTTTCTGACCCCTGTGACACCCATTGCTCATGGGTTATCACTGCTGACTTTTTTTCCTTATTCAATTTTCCTCTTTCTGTCAGCAGTTGTGAAAGTCTTTAATCCATCATGCTACATATACTTCCATTATGTTGCTATTATCATGAGGCTGAGGTTTTATTTTCATAAAACCTTTATCTAATTTTACATCTAGATAGAACTGGTAGGTATAAGAAATTTATTACATATGGTCTAGAAGAATCAGAGAAAAAGTCACAAAATCACCCCTTGTAATTCTTATGCCAATCTATTGGAAAAGGTGTAGAGGAGTCAACAAAAGGGAGTCAGAAAGCACATAGATGCCAGTAAATATTCAGGCAGTAGGCTGGATCTTCTTTTTCATTGGCCTTGTGAAATAAACATACACATGTCACTTCTCATGCTTAATCCCTTAATGTATTCTGAAATTTCTCATCTCAGTCTCATTAATGGATGGAACTTTTATTTAGTACCAGCCGTATCTTTATGAAGCAGACAAACACATTCTACAGAAGATCAATGTGTATACAGCACAGACAGGCTTTCCCCAAGAAAAGGCAGATAGTCTAAGCTGTGCATCTGCTCTCTAGAATTTCCCTTTACCACTTTTCTCTTTATTTCTATGCTCTTCTCCAGACTACCAAGAATCCCCATCCCTTTTTTTTCAATTTCTGTAATCTCAGACATACTAAGTTACCAAGAGTTTAAAATACTCCAAACTCCCTGGATATTTGGATTTAAAGGAGAATGAAAATTTCAGGCTTTTGTGAAAGACAATTTTAAGCAGGCTTTTTCCTTAATGGTTTTCAAATTATAATATATAGACAATTCATCAAAATATAAGGCAAACTTGACCAAATGAGTTACATAGGCACAGAAACAACTTTGAAAACTTATATAGTTGACAGTAACAATGATCTTCATGTTTAGCCATTCTTAAGTAATCTTGTAATTGAGAGGTGAAGGGAGAAGTTCTAAATTTTGAGAACACAGAAGAGGTCCAAGAGGTCCAAGATCAGGCACGTTCAGGGTGATATGGCCGTAGACACCTCAAGAGGTCCAAATTTTAGCCCAAATTTGGGGAAAGGGGAGCGATAGAGAGAGAATATATAATGCAATTCTTTGCTTTTCTGAATTTGTCCTAATCTTAAGCTAAGCAGATGTTATGGTGAAAAACTAGTTTCATACTTTCTTCAAAGTTAAAGCAATTCAATTTAAACAGCTGTGGCTATTTTAAAGAGCCATTTTAATGTCAATAATAAGGTTTAAGACATATGGACTTATAAACATTCAATAAAATGCTGTAATATTTCAATTTATTTTCAGGACTCATTAATAACTTATAGAAAGTAAAATATATATCTCAGTAGTAATTTACTTTGCCACTAGGTTATTTCCCTTTTGACTTATACAACAAACAGATAAATGTTAAATTGTAAGAAGAAAATGGACTTCTATCATGGAAATAAGATATGCTTAAAATATATTTTTTCAAATTATTTTGGGATTTATACTTTCATTTTACATGAACTCACAATCAACATCATAGGCCTTTGTTTACCTACTTTTCTGAAACTTCAAAATGTGGAAATAAATGTAATGTCAAAAGCAAAATGGGAGAGAGGTAAGATGTCAGAGGAGTAGGGTGACCCTAAGCTTGCCTCTTCACTTGAAAACATCTAGATAAATATCAAATCATTCTGAACACCCAAGAATTGACCATAAGTCTTAGAGAACAAAGCTGCATGTCTACCACCAGTAGAAGATAGAAATTGTGGAGAGTTGATTTGTGGGAGAAAAGAGCCATGGGTGTTGCTTAGGGAGAGGGAGTAGTGATCACACAAGAGAGAAGGAGAATAAAGAGAGAAAGCGTAGGGGGTGGGGCAGTGAAAACAAAATCAAGGAACTATGCAAGAAGACTATTCCCCACTACCACTGACAGGGAAAAAGGAGAGGATTACAATACCTCCAGTTTTCTATAAATAACCGAGCACACAGAGTCTGAAGTTTTGGAGGTGTACAGCATGGCCAGGTTTGGGCCTGAGGAGCTTGGTGCTCTGGTGGGAGAGCAGGGAAGAGCCCCAGCAGTGGAGAGCCTGAGGATCCCCAAGGTCATATGAGGAGAAGCAGCTCTCCTGCTTGGAGTACATTTGGCAAAAGTTACACAGCGTTTCTGCAGGCAAAGAGCCCTGCAGATACCACTGAATTCTGCAGCTCACCAGTATAGGCAGAAAGAGGCTAGATAAGGACAGCAATTCCTGGCACCAGTTGTATGTTAAAATTTACCATAAACTCTGAGCTGCAATGTAGTCCTACAACTGCTTTCTGGGGTAAGCAGACATCAGCCATAGTTTGGAGTGCATTTGGGAGAGGTTATGTGGCCTCTCATAGGCAAAGGATACTTTAGGCACTATTGAGGTGTCCTGCTTACCAGTTGAGGAACAAAGACACCTACTGAGGGCAGGAAACCCTGGTCCTAGTTATGGGTTATGATTTATCATAAACTTCAATCAATGGTGCAGTCATGAGGCTATCTTCTGGGATAAGCCTGTACCACCCATAGTGCAGGGAGATCCTTCCCCAGAGGAGCATATGGGTCTCCACCTCAGAGGTCTCCAAAGCATGGGGCTTTGAAATATAGCTGCACCTGAGATAAAACACAGGAGTGCTGCACTATTTGGCAGGCAGACTTGGACACAGGTGAAAGCAGGGATCTCACAAAAAGCAAGGACTTAGAAGGAGCTACTGTTTGCATGTCTGTGAAGGCTTGCTGAAGAGGAGTGGCATGTATTTCCCACTCCAGAGATGAGAGAATAGCAAAGCCATTTCCAGCCTGATGCACCCCAGTGAGCTAAACAATGCCACCAGTAGAAAATGGAGCCATTACACCAGCCCCTGCATTCCTGCACCCTATGGGCACATATCCACTAGGGCAAGTCTACTTGAGAATCAGAGCAGAAGGATTGTCCCCCAGAAGACAGCACAAACCCTTTGCCCACACCAAGTCTACTGATCATAGAGTACTGTGAAGTTTCAGTTCTATGGGAAACAGGATCTAGTGACTTTTGGGATTTTTGTTTCTCTCTCTCTCTCTTTTGATACAGAAGGAAGAGATTTGCCTTATATACTTATTTTTCTTTTTCTCTTTTCTTTCTATGTTTGTTCTATTAAGCTTTTTATAATAAGCAGACAAAAAAAAAACACCTAGGATCTAGCTTCCCTTGTTTTTTTTTAATTTTTTTTAAATTTTTAGTTTTATTTTACCTTTTTCCCCCTCCAAAATGACAGCACAGAAGAATTCACCCCAAAAGAAAGAATAGGAAGAAATGATGGCCAGAGGTTTAATCAAGACAGATATAAGTAAGAGGTCTGAACTAGAATTTGAAACAAGAATTATAAAAATACTAGCTGGACTTGAAAAATGCATAGAAGACACTATAGAATCCCCTACTACAGAGAGAAAAGAACCAAATCTATTCAGGCCAAAATTAAAAAATGCTATAACCAAGATGCCAATGGATGCATAAAAACAAGGATGGATGAAGAAGATGAATGAATTAGTGATACACAAGATAAAATTATGGAAAATAATGAAGCTGGAAAGAAAAAGTAACAAAGGTAATGGATGACAAAAGGACTTAGGGAACTCAGTGACTTATTAAAACAGAATAGCTTTCATATATAAGGAGTCCCAGAAGGTGAAGAGAGAGAAAAGGGGGTAGAAAGTTTATTCAAACAAATTATAGCTGAAAACTTCCCTAATCTGGATAAGGAGGATACAGGCATCAAAATCCAAGAAACACAGAGAACTCCCATTAAATTCAACAAAAGCTGATCATCCCAAGGCATATCATAGTCAAATTCACAAAAGAAAGACAAGGAAAGAATCTGGAAAACAGCAAGGGAAAACAAGTCTTTAACCTACAAGGGAAGGCAGATCAGATTTGCAGCACATCTGGTCTACAGAAAATTGGCAGGCCAGAAGAGAATGAAAGGATATATTCAATGTGCTGAAAGGGAAAAATATGCAGCCAAGAATACTTTATCCAGCAAGCGTCTCATACAGAATAGGAGAGATAAAGGGTTTCCAAGATAAACAAAAACTAAAGAGGTTCATAACCACTAAACCAGGCTGGCAAGAAATATTAAGTGGGGCTTTTTGAGTGGGAAGGGGGAGAATAAAAGCAACAAAGATGAGAAAGACAAGAGAACATCATCGGAAACACCAACTCTACAGGTAACACAGTGATGCTACATTGGTATCTTTTGATAATCACTCTGAATGTGAATGGATTAAATGCTCTGATCCAAAGACATAGGAATGGATTAAAAAAAAATCTATCTATATGCTGCCTATAAGAGACTCATTTTAGACCTAAAGTCACCTGCAGATTGAAAGTGAGATGATGAAGAACTATATGGTCAACTAATCTTGGACAAAGCAGGATAGAATATCCAATGGACAAAAAGACAAGCTCTTCAACAAATGGTGGTGAAAAAACTGGACAGCAACACGAACAAGAATGAAACTGGTCCACTTTCTTACACAATTTACAAAAATAAATTCAAAACAGATGAAAGATCTAAAGACAGGAAACCATCAAAATCCTAGAGAGAACACAGGCATTAACATCTTTGACCTTGGCTATAGCAGCTTCTTACTAGACATGTCACCAGAGGCAAGGGAAACAAAAGCAAAAAATGAATTACTGGAACATCATAAAGATAAAAAGCTTCTGCACAGCAAAGGAAACAATCAACAAAACAAAAATTGAGCTTGTGGAATGGGAGAAGATATTTGCAAATGACATATCTGATAAAGTTAGTATCAAAAATCTACAAAGAACTTATCAAACTTATTAAAAAAATGATCCAGTTAAAAAATGGGCAAAAGACATGAACAGATACTTCTCCAAAGAAGACATCCACATGGCTAACAGACACATGAAAATGTGCTCAACATCACTCATCATCAGGGATATATAAGTCAAAACCACAATAAGACACCACCGCACACCTGCTAGAAGGGCTAAATTTAACAACACAAGAAACAAGGTGTTGGTGAAGATGTGGAGAAAGGGGAAACCTCTTACATCATTAGTGGGAATACAAACCCATGCAGCCACTCTGAAGAAAGGTTCAGAATTTCCTTGAAAAGTAAATACAGAACTATATTGGGATTCAGCAATTGCACTAGTAGGTATTTACCCAAAGGATGTGAAAATACAGATTTCAAGGGGTACAGGCACCCTACTGTTTATAGCAGCACTATCAAAAATAGCCAAACTATGAAGAGAGCCCAAATGTCTATCGACTGATGAATGGATAAAGAAGATGTGGGGTGTGTGTGTGTGTGTGTGTGTGTGTAATGAAATATCACTCAGCTATCAAAAAGAATGGAATCTTGCCACTAGCAAGAGACACTAGCCATAGACAGAGCTAGAGTGTATTATGCTAAGTGAAATAACTCAGTCAGAGAGAGACAACTACCATATTATATAACTCATATGTGGAATTTAAGAAACAAAACAGATGAACACATGGGAAGGGGGAAGAAGGAGAGAGCAAAAAAAACCCTTTTAGAGACCCTTAGCTACAGAGAAGAAACTGAGAATTGATGGAGGGAGGATGGTCAGGGATAGGTGGGTGATAGATATTAAGGCGGGCAGTGGGATGAGCACTGGGTTTTGTATGCAAGTCATGAATCACTGAATTCTACTCCAGAAACCAATAATGCACTGTATGTTAACTAAAATTTAAAATAGATATTAAATACACACACACACACACACACACACACACACACAATATGTTTGCATTATTTTATAATAACCTTGAACACTTTTTGAATTCTAAAGTTAGAAATATAAACTGAAAAAAAAAATCTTGGTCATGGTAACTATGTGGGAGGAGAGTTATTATACTCCTGCATTCAGGTAAAATTCTTATTCAAGCTACATATTTGTATAATAGTTTGCTATTCTGCTATCTAAAATTTTACATCTTAAAGGTTTGTTTCTTTGTTTTTTGTGGGGTTTTTTGTAATTATGACAAGAGATTCACATGTTTGTAATTGTGATTTCATTATTATCTTTATTTGATTATTATGAAATATTATTATTTTATCCATAATATTATATTATCATTCATTATTATCATTATTCATTATTTCATTCATTATCTCCCTCTCCAATTAAAAAAACAACAACAACATCAGTAAAAAACCCTTAAGGCAGCTTCCACAACAAGAATACATCATTACTCAATTCTTACTTCCATTACAAAACTTAAATGTATCCCATTTTAATTTTTTTATTTGCTTTCTGAACTACAGAGAAATAAATGAGTATTAATGGAAATATATGACATTAGAGTCTGAATTACTAGATAAATTTTAGTTCTGATACCACCTTTGTGACAAAGGACATGTTTAATATTGCTGTTGCTCAGAAATTCCAGGACAAAATTGAGAAGAAGACTAGTAAGTATACTTTTTCAAAAGCATAGTTGTTAATGTTAAGCATAATATTTGTAAAACATCTATAATATTTTATTTTATTAATAATAGCTTTATTAATATAACAGAAATACTTCTCAATCTTCTTTAATACTGCTTTATTTTTTTTAATTTTTTTTAAAGATTTTTATTTATTTGCTAGAGAGAGAGAGAGAGATACAGAGCACAAGCACAGGCAGTCAGAGTGGCAGGCTAGAGGCAGAGGGAGAAGCAGGCTCCCTGCCAAGCAAGGAGCCGGATGTGGGACTTGATCCCAGGATGCTGGGATCATGACCTGAGCCGAAGGTAGCTTCTTAACCAACTGAGCCACCCAGGCGTCCCAATTCTGCTCTATTTAACAGAGAAACTGACAAATAAGAAGTACTCATTAGATATTCATGAAACTGAACTGAGCTGTCAGTGTCCAGGGGTTTACAGGATCAGTACTGCGGCTACCATTCATTAATATCAATCAATCCATTTCCTTCTACTGTTAACAGACGTTCAATCCTCAACCCTTGAGCCAGAGAAGTGATCATCTGACCCCATAATGGGTTATTAATAGCTCCCAAGGATCCTGGCCCAAGTGAATAGCCTGGAGATTGGCTCATGATCTAAACTAGCTTATAGCCTTGGGCTTTTCTATATTGGAATGGGTGGGGGAAAATTAGGTGTGCCTTCTCCTCTCAGGTTTCCAAACTTGATTTGTGTGACCCTAATGTTCTTTCTATCAAGGAGATTTTTGCTTATGAAATGCATGGAAACAGGCTAAAAACAAAGTAGAAAAAAATGAAAAATCACTAGTATTTTTGCTGGAATATTATGTATGTAG
This sequence comes from Mustela nigripes, assembly GCF_022355385.1. NCBI lineage: Eukaryota > Metazoa > Chordata > Mammalia > Carnivora > Mustelidae > Mustela > Mustela nigripes. Next base: position 16,800,523 of record NC_081557.1, read on the forward strand.
GGGGGCTGTAGTTAGGAGAAGGAAGGAGGGAAACAAAGAAAATCAATAAAGAAACAAGAGCTTTGAATGACACATTGGACCAGATGGACCTCATAGATATACACAGAACATTCCACCCTAAATCAACAGAATACTCATTCTTCTCGAGCACACATGGAACGTTCTCCAGAACAGATCACATACTGGGTCACAGATCAGGGCTCAACTGACACTGTAAGACTGAGATTATTCCCTGCATATTCTTGGACCACAATGCTTTGAAACTGGAACTCAGCCACAGGAAAAAGTTTGGAAGGAATTCAAACACTTGGAAGCTAAAGACCAACTGCTTAATAATGTTTGGGTCAGGGGTGCCTGGGAGGCTCAGTTGGTTAAGCAACTGCCTTCAGCTCAGGTCATGATCCTGGAGTCCCCAGACTGAGTCCCGCATTGGGCTCCCTGCTTAGTGGGGAGTCTGCTTCTCCCTCTGACCTCTCCCCTCTCATTCTCTCTCTCTATTTCAAATACATATATAAAGTTTAAAAAAAAAAAAAGAATATTTGGATCAGCTAGGAAATCAAAGAAGAACTTAAACAATTCATGGAAACTAATGAGAAAGAAGACACATTGGTCATAAACCTATGGGATATGGCAAAGACAGTCCTAAGGGGGAAATACATAGCCACTGAAGCCTCACTCAAAAAAATTGAAAAATCTAGAATATACCAGCTCTCTTTACACCTTAAAGAACTGGAAAATTGATAAAAAATTAAGCCAACCTCATTCAAAAGAAGGGAAATAATCAAGATTAGAGCAAAGATCAATGAGTTAGAAACTGGAGATACAGTAGAAAACATCAACGAAACTAGAAGCTAGCTATTTGAAACAATCAATGAGATTGATAAATCACTGGCCAAACTAATCCAAAAGAAAAGAGAGGACCCAAATTAATAAAATTATGAATGAAAGGGAATAGATCACAACTAACACCAAGGAAATAGAAACAATCAAAAATTATTATCAACAGCGATATGCCAATAAGTTATGCAACCTAGAAGAAATGGATACATTCCTGGAAAACTATAAACTTACAAGACTGAAACAGGAAGAAATTGACAACCTGAATAGACCAATATCTAGTAACAAGATTGAAGCAGTGATCAAAAACCTCCCAAAAAACAAGAGCCCAGGACCTGATGCATTCCCTAGGGAATTCTACCGAACATTCAAAGAAGAAATAATACCTATTCTCCTGAAGGTGTTTCAAAAAAAGAAACAGAAGGAAAGCTTCCAGACCTTTCTATGAAGCCAGTACTACCCTGATCCCCAAACCAGGCAAAGACCCCATCAAAAAGGAGAATTTCAGACCAATAATCCTGGTGAATATGGATGCCAATATTCTCAGCAAGATCCTAGCTACTAGGATCCAACAGTACAAGAAAAAGGTTATCCACCATGACCAGGTGGGATTTATCCTTTGGATGCAAGGGTTTTTCAACATTCGCAAACCAATCAATGTGATAGAACAAATTGGTAAGGGAAAAGAGGAGACCCACATGGTCCTCTCAATTGATGCAGAAAAAGCATTTGACAAGATATAGCATCTGTTCCTGGTTAAAACTCTTCAAAGTATGGGGATAAAGGGAACATTCCTTGGGGCGCCTGGGTGGCTCAGTGGGTAAAGCCGCTGCCTTCAGCTTAGGTCATGATCTCAGGGTCCTGGGATCGAGTCCTACATCGGGCTCTCTGCTCAGCAGGGGACCTGCTTCCCTTCCTCTCTCCTACTGTGATCTCTCTCTGTCAAATAAATAAATAAAATCTTTAAAAAAAAAAGGGGAACATTCCTCAACTTCATAAAGTCTATTTATGAAAAACCCATAGCAAATATCATTCTCAATGGGGAAAATTTGACAGCCTTCCCTTTGAGATCAGGAACGCAACAACGATGGCCACTCTCATCATTGTTGTTCAACACAGTGCTTATTACTTACTTACTTTCTTTCTTTTTTTAAAAGATTTTATTTATTTATTTGACAGAGAAAGAGAGATCACAAGTAGGCAGAGAGGCAGGTAGAGAGAGAGGGGGAAGCAGGCTCCCTGCTGAGCAGAGAGCCCAATGCGGGACTTGATCTTAGGACCCTGAGATCATGACCTGAGTGGAAGGCAGAGGCTTAACCAGTGAGCCACCCAAGTGTCCTGCTTATTACTTTCTAATATGTTTCTAAATTTAAAGTAGGCAAAATTTCTTGAGGCTTGTAAATTTAAATGTTATTCAAAGCAAAAACTCATATTGGCCACCATCTTTATTTAAATTATACTGATATATATTAATAGTGAAAGGAAAAACCATGGCACTTGACTTTTCCTATTATATAAGATATTTCAAGTTATATAAATTATTTTTCTAATATCTTGTGAAGTATTTGGCATCTAGTTTTTTTGTTGTTATTTTTTTTTCTGTTTACTCAGGTCTTCAGTGTTTTAAAAATTCTGCACCTAGCAAAATAAAATTTGGCAACCACACCACCATATCCTTCTTCCTACATCTCAATCTATCTACGAATCTACTTATCAATTTATGGTATCCATATATCATATGACTACTACAAATATCATAAGACCACTGCCAGTTGATTCCTGAGACTGCTAAGACATGCATTCAAAAATATTTGTCAATTTCCATATTTTAAATATTAAATCTAAAATTACCAAGGGCATACAATAAGGTTTTTTTTATTTGTTCTGCTCCAAAGTTTAAAATTCAAATCAGTAACATAGTGCCTATAATGTCAAATCCAGAACTACTAGTCTTCTATCACCTTTCATTCATTCTGCTCCCCTTCCCCCCACAACACAAAATTTCAGTATGTTCTTATATCATTTCTGAAGTTGGCATTTTGTTACTACCCAAATTTTATTAGCTCTTCCCAACTAACAATGACAATTACAACAAAAACAAAAAGAGCAAGTATAGTTGTTGTTGTTGTTAAGACCCAACAGGTTCTAGGCACTGATCTTAGCACTTACATAAAGTAACTCACTGAGTCCATCTCCAGGAGAACGCTTTTAAGCTCTTTATTATTATTAGCCCCATTTCACAAATGAGAAAATGAAAGCTCAGAGATGGTTAGTGACCTGTCTAGAGTCGCACATCTAGACAGTAGCTGGGTCCAAAGCCATACCCAGGCAGTCAGACTCCAGATCTGAGCACTTAATCTCTAAACAGACTCCATTTTTGTTCAGTCCACACAGATTATTGGTTTCTAAACTCAACTGATAACATTTATGTATTTCTTAATAACATTTATGTATTTCTTAAATGTACTTATTAGCTTTTTTTTCCAGTTTTATGGTTAATCAGTTTTTAAAAAGATTCTTTAGAGAGCTTGCACGTGCGTGAACAAGTGGGGAGAGGGGCAGAGGGAGAGGGAGAGAAGCAGACTCCCTGCTGAATGGAACCCCACACAGGGCTTGATCCCATCACCCTGAGATCATGATCTGAGCCAAAATCAAGAGTTGGATTGAGCCACCCAGCTGCCTCTATGGTTAATCTAAAAATTATAACCGAATCTATGCTTTGCCAGCACATTTTATACTTTTTTCCTAATCAGTGCAGTTCTATATCAGGCACAGCAATTCCATTTTGTAGATGAAATAAACTTCTGTGTTGATTCTCACTCTAGTACTATTGGGTCCATAATCAAAGGAGCGAGACTGATACAAAGCAAAGGTCAAGCAAAGCTTAATTTTGCGCCAAGCATCGAGAATCAAACTGACCTGTCAGGGCCGTCTCTTGCAAAGAGGCAACCTCTCTCTGCCTTACAGACTAGCTTTTAAGGGCAAAGGCCATGTGGTTGGGCCTGGCCACACACAGGTGGCCAATGAGATTGTAACACACAGAGAAAGCTACACAGTCACACTAGGTCACACATAAGTGACCAACTGAATCAACTGAATTACAATTTACTCTATAGTAGATATTTGAACTAGCCTATCACCTTGGTCAGAAGGTGCCCAAAGGGCGGGGCCCATACTGCTTGGTAGGTAGGGAGACAATATGCACCCCCACCGATTAGATACCTCCACCTGGCCTGACCCACCCTTGTATTTGGGATTTGTTACCTGGGACTGGTTTTTAAGTAAGTCCCCTGGGGGGACTGAGGGCAGGGACAGTTTAAGTTTTACTGTAAAAACAACAAAGTCATTATTTAACTGGATGGAATCGCTCTGGCTAAATAGGCCCTTACAGTATAACTGATCTTACACAACTTTTCTTTAAAAAATTCAAGTCAGAGGGGCACCTGGGTGGCTCAGTGGGTTAAGCTGCTGCCTTCGGCTCAGGTCATGATCTCAGGGTCCTGGGATCGAGTCCCACATCGGGCTCTCTGCTCAGAAGGGAGCCTGCTTCCCTTCCTCTCTCTCTGCCTGCCTCTCTGCCTACTTGTGATCTCTCTCTGTCAAATAAATAAATAAAAATCTTTAAAATAAAATAAAAAAAATTCAAGTCAGAAAACAACACTTTTAAGCCCTTGATATCTTAGCATTCCTTCTGAAATAAAATCTAACAATGCTGTAACATGACCTATATCATTCTACCAAATCTGGTCTCTACTTACCCCATTAGATTTGTCTTGTATTACTCCATCCTCTCTCCATTTCCCTTATCAACTTCCTGCCCAACAACCACCTTACTACACTCAAGCCTGAGCCAGTGAATTCTTCTTCTCTTTCTAGAACATTTGCACTGTTTATCATTTTTTTAACCTGGGATTCTCTGTACTGTGGGCTCCTCTCCATGCTTCAGATCTGAACGGCATTTTAGAGACTCTTTCCCTAATGCCATGGTTTCCAATCTGTAGTCCTCAGAGCACCAGCATCACCTGGGAACTTATTAAATATGTAGATTCTCAGTCCCACCTAAGACCCACTGATTTAGAAAACCTGGACTACAGCTCAGAATTCTGGTGTTTACAAGCCTTCTACGTAATTCTACGTAATTCTGTTAAAACCAGTGAGACACCTAAGGCACCGTATACTAACAAAATCCACTTCTTACCAGCCATGCTGTATCAAATCACCACATTTTTTTACAAAGCTTGTATAACTGTCAAAATGATGTCATGCATTGTGTGTTTGTTCTTTGTTTAGTTGTCTACTGTCTAGATCCACTCTCTAGATCTAGACTGAGATTAATTTCATTAGTTCATTAAAGCAGGGTCTTTGCCTTTCCAGTTGGCACAACATGCAGGTGGTTTATTTTGAGATGTGCTCCCAGGGAACAGGAGGGCAACACAGACACAGGGAGAGCCAATTAAATGATATATGATTGAGCTGCTTCTTGCTGTGGACAATTGAGACTCAGTCCTTTTGGGAACCCTGAAGAATCACACCAGGGGACCCTCACAATCAAACACCTAAACGACCAAAAAGGGCACTATTTACACACTGGTCCTAACCCCTATTGGACAAGGGCTATCCCAGAGGATATTAACTCCCTCATACTTGCAGGTCTGTTCAAGAGCTGGAAGAGATGTGCACAAGCCAGCAAACACTGAAGAAGGAAGAGAGGGAAGTATGAAGACATTAACATCATAATGAGGACATGATATCAGGTAACACCAGCTTGCAGTTGAGGGTCCAGGCAACGCCTGGAGCAGATAAATGTGCTGTGAGGACGCGAAGCATGGCAAAAGAGAGAGACGTTTGACATACTTTACAACAATGGTATCTGCATTGCCTAAAAAATGTCAAACTCATAGTAGATACTCAACAAATATTTCCTCCATAATAAAGTCAATCAATGATTCAGTCTATTAACAGATATATATACAATTGTGTTAAGTCAGAGAGAGACAAGACTTAACCCAATGGTGATAATTTACTAAACCCATGAATTGTTTATCTTATCCAGCTGAATTTCATTTGTAAAACTAATGAAATCAATAATTTAAAGAGTTTAGTTTTGATTTGATAATGCATAAGGCAAATCTACATCGTGTACTACTCTCACATTGTCAGGGAACTTAAAGAAGTCTCAGCTATTGTCATGGTGCAAAATAAGGCCTTGTGGAAATGCAAAATGAGAATACTTTAACCCATCATCATGGAGTAAAGTAGCACTTAAACTTTAGCCTACGGCATAATAAATTGCAAGATTCATTAAAACACATTGATGGACTGCAACCCCAAACCTTTTGATTCAGGAGGGCTGAGGTGAAGCTCAAGAATTTGCATCTCTAGTGTCAGTATGGCCTGGGGACCATACTTTGGCAACTACTTATCTAAGAAATCAAGTAGAACTACATACAACTCATTCTTATCTTTTACCTGAGTTTTGATTTCTGTAAACCATCATGTGCATAGATATCTACAGGTTAGATTTCAAATCATAGTTCTTTTTTAATAAATATATTTAGAATTGTGCTTTTATACCAGAAAAATCTAAATATTCCCCTGAGAAGAATATCTTTGGCTGTTTTCCCAGTTCATGGTCCCATGATTTATTGAAGTTATTTAGAATTTGACATCTAGGTGGTTTTTGGTTTGAACTTTTTTTTTTCCACTTAATAATCCCTTTTCTTATTTGGAATTTTTTCTCAACAGCTGCATTGCATATCATGGCTGCATTATCATTGCTTCTATAATAGAATCTCTTTTAACCAACTTCCATGTCATGAGCTCACAGAATTAGCCACATTTCTTCATTCCCTCAATAATGTATAATGACTCTGCAGCCTTTTCTTCAGTGTCTGTACTGGGTAGAAACCAGGCAAAGCAGGAGTTGGGCCAATGTTAAAATGTGAGTAGTTTAAGATACAGATGCAATATCCAGGCAGACATTCTGATTAGCTCTGTTAGTGACTGCAATGCTGAGCTGGAAGCGAAAAGGCAGAAACATTTATCACTCTATTGGAGTTGCTGGACATGTGGAAAGTATGCCCAGAGAATGATAAAGACGGATATTGGATGCCATTGTTTTATATTTCCTAAAAATAAAAGAGGCAAAGTCCCTCCAGGTCTTGGTAAATGTCTTCACACCAACCTTCCAATTTACATGGCACGTAACCTAGGAAATTGACTCTACATTTAACATGTTGCATGTACTAGGAAAAATTACTTAAGTCCTCCAGATTCCCCCTTCTGTATTTTAAAAGTGGGTTAGTTCTAACTCCATAGAGTTATACTAAAAATTAAAAGGAAAACAATCTCTATAATTTACCTGACAAACTTTCTGGAATATATTAGGTGCTCTTTAATGTTAACTCCAAATATTGCAATGGTGACAATGATGATAATTTTTTCATATCTATAACTATATTTTACACCTACACAATTATCTCTGTGTATATATAGTTCTATGTTTGTATCTACTTATATATTGGATTTCCACCAGTGACCGAGTACTGGGAAAATGCAGATAACAGCACAAGGTTGGGCATGTTGGTACTGTTGCAACAAAGGAGACCACACACCGTTGGGAACCAGAGGATGGCTCAGAAGGAGGGTATTAGGTGGAACTTGTAAGACTTGTTATAACAGGTTTTGGGCTTGTATTAGGTTATTTTAGGGAGATTCAAGGAAGCATGGGTTTTCTCTGCATTGGATACTATCAGAAAGGAAGGCATTTCTATTGCTATCTTAATTGTAAAGAAGAAAAAGAGTAAAGAAGCAGTAGTTATACATCTTAGCTGGGTGAGGGGAATTTTAGAATTTGTGGGGTTTTCACAATGTTCTTGATTCTGAGTTTAACTATGATTACAAAGTGGCTATAGTTTTTGTGTTTATCTTACTCTATCATAATGAGTTAACACGTGTAGTGTTGGCCAACAAGAGAATATGGTATCATATCTGTACATCATTCTTTTTCTCTCCACTACCCTCTCTAAACATTTTACTCATTATTTTAAATATCCTTAACTATTTCCAGAGACAAACAAAAAAATAAGGGAAGAAATGGTTGAGATTATTTGCAATATGACCAAGAATAACTGAAGAGATTAACACTAGAATTAAAAGACAATGGAGAGCAAAGAAGAAAGGAAGAGTGGCCACTGGTGGTTGTTTTATGTATATATGCTCATATGTTCAAATATACTTTGCTTCCTCATCCTATCCTTCCCATCTAGACAACCATGTCTAGACAATTTAAATCTAAGTCTGTCCTTTTCTTCCTGCTTTAAAATCTTCATATTTGAACACTAAGTTCCTTTTTCCCATTACATTTGATTCTCTAGGCTCTTTTACATAGATCACCTGCTCTTAAGCATCCTATGAAAAATCCTGCCACTGAAGTACTCCCACCTGACTTGTACAACTTTTGAAGAGCTACCAAGTTTACATCCAGGTCAAGATAATGATATCTGGCCTTGAGTACCTTTTCAATATTGTCCCTATTTTTTTAACCTGTTTTGTGGAACTGGCAGCATGTAATAAAATTGAAGTTAATGTTAAATGACTCTATTTATGGAAATATATATGAATATATAATCCATAATTTGATTGAACTATAAAATCAAAGAAAATGCATAATAAGCAGAACTTTCCAAAAGCCTAAATTTTTAGTTTTATGACTAAAAGGGCCTCCTAAAATAATTAATCTTTGGAGAAGTTAGTGGAACAAATTTCTTTGGACAATTTAGAATAATTTCATTCTTTTTCATTCAATGTATTCCTTTTTGTACTTAATATTTAATTTTAGCTAGATTGCAAATTCAAGGAAAACATAATTAAAATTTGTTTTTTTAATTTTCCTAAAGGCAATCTAGTTGCTCCAACTATGCAGGCATCATATAAGTAGATAAACAGTGACCACTGGGGGGAAAAAAAGTTCTTACTCAGGGAATATTTCTTTGTTATATAAATGCTCTTCCAAATAGTAATAATGATACCACTATGGTATCCAAATTGTGTTCTTATTCATGGTATTGATTGGATAATCTCTATCCCATAGTACCCTTTCCTAATCAATAACTCCTATGAGAGTGAATGAATAAATAAAATAATCTGTTCTTAAAACCTGAAGAGTCTAAGTGATTTAGCAGGATTTGAGAAATTTTATGTTTTTTTTTTTTTAATTCTAGCTGATGAAAAAAAAATAAAAGAGGAGATTCACACTCGAGTATAGAAATACAGATTTTGCTGTTGTTGTTTCTAATTTTTCTGAAATGTGGTTGGCAAAGTTTACCTGCTTCTTTCCTCACTTCCTAAACAGACCACCTTCTAAATCCCTGGTCATATACTGTCTCTCTTAGTTTTGAAATATTTCATTAACTTTCCTCAGTTACCCAGAAACTCTTCTGACTTCCAAGGTAAATGTCACTCACTATAATACAGAACTTTGTTTTCTTGTTAGAAATTCCACTGAAATTGAAGGCAGCTGTTGACCTTCCTTGAAATAACTTTTCATATACATTGAAGCGTCTCGTGTCCACATGAAACAATATAAACCGTTTTCCCCTTTCTTATAGATTCTACTTCCAGCTCTGTAATGATTTGACCCTCTTTAATTTCTGCACAGTTCTCTGGAAATGAAGAGTCTCGGCCTGCTCAAATGAATCTAATAGGGTCATTAATCATATTGAAAATAACTGGCTTATTATACTCAAGGTTAATCCATTCTAGTAACAGGAGTGAATGTTATATAAACACACTATGTTAACTTCTTTTCCAGGAGATGCCAATTATTTCACTCCAACAAACAATATGAAAATCTCCTCCCCCTCCCCCAGTAATTCCACAGAATTGTTAAATTTGTTCCACCTGGAGACACAGCAAGGCGCCCCTGGTTGGGCAAGGTATATAACGTTACATGCCAAGGGGAGGAGAAGAGGCAGCACGCGAGGAACATTTCCTTTCTTTCCCAACACCAGCCAAACAAAAAAACTTGCATAATACTCCTGTCCTATGCACACATATATATGCCACTTATAATTATAAAAAAGAAAAAAGTGAAAACTGAGATAATGTACAGTTTTACATAAATGAGAAATTCTGAAATTCTATTTTCTATGGACTATTTCAGTTGTATGTTGAGATGATGTTTAAAACAAATTGAATGTGTATTACCTTTTCTCTCCAAAGTAGGTGGGGTTTGGCCAAAAAAAAAAAATATATATATATATATATATATATATATATATATATATATATATATATGTTACTGAAGCTATAATAATATATATTTTCTCCATATACCCTAAATGTAGTATGGATGGAATAGCCTGACCTCATTATGCTAATAAAAATAAAGTGTATAGAAAAGGAAAATCTATGGAAATAGAAAGTAGATTTGTAGTTGCCTGAGGTTAGGGATGGGCACAGAGATGAACTATAATAGAAATGAGAAATGCAATTGTGGGATGAAAATATTCAGGAATATGACAGTTGCTCAGCAACTGCATAAAATCACAAAACTAAATCATACACTAAGCTAAAAAAAAATCTATCTTTCAATGTATTGACTGACTGTAAATAATAAGTATACATTTGAAAAAGACTTAAACTAGATGGGTATTTAAAGCAGAAAAAAATACCCTGCTTCATTTCTACTCAATTGTCCTTCCTTCTAATGTCTATAAAAAAGACTATCACATAGTAAGTGTTCATGAAATATTTTTTGAACAAATAAAAGAAAGAAGGTTAGGGAGAAGGAATGTGGGGAAAAGGAGGCAGGGAGAAATGAGAAGGAGAAGAGACCATTTTCCATTCATCCTTCTAGTCCTTTTTCTATTAGAAATGCACTCATCCTCTCAAAGACACACACACTTACACAACACATTACTCATATGTAGTTTGTATTTTACAAAATAGGGCATTAGATTCTACATTTTAGTTAGAAATTTTTGCACTTCTGAATATGTCTGTACATATACCCTAACTTACCTTTTCAGTGCCTGCCGGGTGTACATAATATAATTTATCACCAACCCTACTATAGGGTTAATAATTTATCATCAACCCTATATATTAAGGTCTCACTCCAGCTGTTGAAAATAATTAGATTTAAGATTTCCTCCTAATTTTTGGATTATTTATCTATGCCAATACCTTATGAGAGTTGGTTAGGGAATTTTCCCTCGTTCTTTATTTGCTATTTTCATAACTTTTCCCCCAAAATCTGTCTATAGTTGTATAAGCTTAGTTGTACTAATAAATTATTCTATGAGTATTTCATAATGTTCTGCTTCCTTGACTGAACCTAGCCTAGACTCCAAAGATGGTTTTCCAATGATTCGCATCTTCTGGAATTGGTGTCCTTGTGTGAAACCTTTCCTCCTAAATTGAATTTAGGCTAGTCATGTGCAATTAATAGTATTCAGCAAAGGTAACACCATGTGACATCTGAATATAGGTGAGAAGAAGCCTTGAAGGGTCCACCTTCGTTTCCTGAAATATGCTGGCAGATGTTCAACTACCCTAAGACTGCCATGCTATGAGGATGCTCAACCTAGCCACAAGAAGAGTCTACATGGGCAGATACCTAATCACCCAAGTCTCTTCTGCTATCTCGACTGAGATACCAGATAAATGCAGGAAGAAGCCAACTTGGATATCCAGCTCTCAGAGGATTCCAGCCCTTTCCTTTACCTGACTGCAACTGCGTAAGAGATTCCAAGTGAGAACTGTCCAACTGAGTCTAGTCAGCCCATGTAACTCTGAGAGATAAAAATAAGTTATTTTCAGGCCACTCAGTCTGGGCATTATTTGTTATATAGCAACAGATAACTTTAACAATATTGTTCAGAGTATTGAAAAATACCTGTGCCTATTTTTGGATGCTAAATTGCATTAAACTATTATCTATTCCTATAGCAGTTTTACACTTTAGTTCCTGTAGCTTTGAGGTATTTTTGATGAATAACAAAATCAGTTCCTCTTCACTAGTACATTTCCCCCAATATTTCTTGACTATTTAAATGCAGTCATTCTTTCCAATAAGCATTATAATTCATTTTTTTCAAGTTTCCTTCCAATATGCTCACCTTCCCTCCAAGAATAATAATAATCAATTGTATTGTGTTCTCTATGTAACTTGAATTATAAAGAAGAAATAACTTTATAATGCTGCATACCCTTAACCAGGATAAAGCCATGATCTTTTGGTATCTTTATGTAGGCTCTTCATTAAGTCTAATCATTTCCTTCATTTACATGACATATCACTATTTCTTGGTATATGCTATATGGTCTGTTCCCCCCACACACAAAAAAATTCATATTTTCGAATCCTAACATCCATTATGATTGGTGTTAGTAGCTGAGGCCTTTGGGGAGTAAACTGGTCTTGAGAATGGAGTCTTCATGAACAGAAATAGTGCTCTTAAAAAACAGAGCTCCCTAGTTCCATCACATGAGGACACGGAGAGAAGGTACAGACTATGAACCAGGAAGGGAGACTTCCCCAGAATGTGACCATGTTGGCACCTTGATCTTGGTTTTCCCAGCCTTCAGAACAATACAAAAATAAATTTATGTTGTTTATAAGCTCCCCAGGCTGCAGTAATTTGTTATAGTAGCCCAAACCAATTAAGACAGTATAATGACATATGATGGCTGGTTTATCTCCTGGCAAATTGTACTGTGTTGGACAGTAGCCATCCAAAATTCATGTCCTTTCTAGAACCTCAGAATGTGACTTTATCTGGAAACAGAGAATTGTAGATGTAATTAGTTGAGGTAAGAGCATATTGGAGTAGGTTGGGCCCTGATCTGATATGATTAGCATCCTTAAAGGACAAAGGAATTTGAACACAGGGAGAAGAATGTCATGTGAAGATACAGACATAGAGACACAAAAGAAGGAGGCCAAGTAAGGATGGAAGCAGAGATTGAATTGATGCAGCTATAAACCAAGGAATGCCAAGAAATGTCTGCAACCTTCAGAAGCTAGGAGAGAAATTATAGAACAATTCTCCCTCAGTAGGAACCAACGCTGACAACACCTTGATTTCAGTCTTCCAGCCTCCAGACTGCAAGAGAATATATTTCTACTGTTTAAAGCCACCCAGTCTGTGGTAATTTAGGGCAATGACCCTGGGAAACTAACGCACTAATCCACACTATTTTTATCATCTACAATCACAAGGGTTTTATTTTCTTGGCTTTTTCCATAGATACTGGTGACTTCTAAAAGTCAGAACTAGGGGTCGCTCAGTCAGTTAAGCATCTACCTTTGGCTCAGGTCATGATCTGAAAGTCCTGGGATCGAGTCCTGAATTGGGCTCCCTGCTCAGCAGGTAGCCTGCTTCTTTCTCTCCTCTGCCTCCCCCTGCTTGTGCTCGCTCTCGCTCGCTCTCTCTCTCTCTCCCTGTCAAATAAATAAATACAGTCTTTAAAAAAAATCAGAACTAAGTGGAAACTACAGTTTTTCTCCCAGAACCTCATGTTAAAGGTAAACCAGATTATATATCCAAATACTTACTTGCAGCTAGTTGTCAAAATAACCACATCTTCTAATCTAAAACTTGATAGTAAGATTCCTGTTCTATATATTTTGAATTAAGAGTATGCTTCAAACAGAAACAATGATACTCCAAAATCAGAGGTTAGCTTCAGGTGAGGAGAAATGATTCTTAAGTCCCTGAACTCAGAACTGATTAGAATCCTACTTATAGGGTGATATTTTTATGTGCATAAACTATGGGGGTATTGTGCATGTACAGTAAACTCACCAATCCACCTAGCTACAGTATCACTCATTTCACACATGTATTGCCATTTTTTTTAAAATCCACCAATTTAATTGAAGCACCAGGAACTGATGAAAGAGCTTCCATTAGAGTCTTTATAAATGCTAACTGCTCCAAAGTGTGTGTTCTTCGTTAGGGGATTTCATATTTAGCTAACTCTTTGTAGCATAAAGACAAAGCTAACAGAAACATCTATTAGAGTGCCTACATCAAAAGAATTTAAATTACCTATGATAAAATAAGTTGCAGTCTTGATTACTTTTTTCAGGACTACTCTCATTCAGAAGTGAGCACCAACCCTAGATCCAGACAGAGATGGACCACATAACCCCGGCTAACCACCTGGAGCATTTCACTTCCCCAGCCACAATGATGACTACAAGGATGTACTAGTTTCCTATTACTGCTTTAATAATTATCACAACTTGGTGGTTTAAAATAAAACCGAATGGGGCGCCTGGGTGGCTCAGTGGGTTAAGTCTCTGCCTTCAGCTCAGGTCATGATCCAAGGGTCCTGGGATCAAGCCCCACATCAGACTCTCTGCTCAACAGGGAGCCTACCTCCCCCTCTCTCTCTGCCTGCCTCTCTGCCTACTTGTGATCTCTGTCAAATAAATAAATAAAATCTCAAAAATAAATAAATAAATAAAATAAGACCGATTTATTATTATAAGTTCTCAAGATCATAAATGGGTTTCACTTGGTTAAAACCCAACTTCCTCAGAGCTGGATGCATTACTTTCTGAAGGCTTGAGGAGAAACTGTACTCTTGCCTGTTGAACCTCTAAAGAACGCCCACATCCCTTGACTCCTGGACCTCTTTTATCTTCAGAGAAAGCGATGGAGTCTTTTACACACTGTGTTATCCCCACATTGACTCTCCAGACTTTGTCTTGTGCATTGAAGGCCCCTGGCGATTACACTGGGCCCACCCAGATAGTCAAGACACTCACCCTGTTTCAAGGTCAGCTGCTGTGCTCTTCCAATCCAGCTACTACCTTAATTCCTCTTCACCTTGCCATGTTACATATTCACAGGTTTCAGGAAGGAGGAGGTGGACATCTTTGGGAAGTCATCATTATGCCTACTACAATAGATAATAGGTCTAAATTAGTACAATTAGACCTTTGCTAGGAATGCTGAGAAAAAGACATTAATCTTAACTTCTGAATAGAAAAGGGGAAACATACAGTCTGAGAATTTGCTAACATCCATCTTGGTGGCAAAAGAGGAATCAGTCTTAGGATCAAGACGATATAATGGCATTTCAAAGGACAGAGAAGCATGAATAATTTGTTAGGTAATGTCACCAAGCTACTGGGATTAAGTTTCATCTCAAGTTTATTTTAACTCTAGTGTTTTCAATTATCTTAAACAATAATTTTTCCTTTACAAATAAGGAAGTTTGAGCCAGGTTTATGATACACAGGCAAAGCCATCCTATGTGATATGTTTGCTATTTTTATAGTTTCTATATTTACGTCTACTGAGGTCTTTGTATCTTTGTATTATTTTTCCTGATTGCTTATTGCTGTCATATAGGAAAGTGGATTAATTTCTGAATGATTACTCTAAATAATTGATCTTTTAATTCTAAATGATCCATAATTTTATTTCTTTGTTTTTTAGGCAGAAAAGTTTAGAATGTTTAAATAATAATAATACTGCCTCTTTTTTCTATTTAGAGCTCACTTATTTTTCTTGTACTAGCTAAGATTTCCAAGTCTATATTTTAAATATAGCAATTCATTCTTCTGAGTCCACAAGGTAAATATATGCATTGTTTCTGAGTATAAATAAAAATACCAAATTTTAAAAAAAAATTTCTTTTTGAAAAGTTAAAGAAAATATTCTACCAGTTAACCATCTCTATTCTGACCTACAGAATACAATGTTAATACTTTCACTGTTACTCTTTTAAAATCTAAAAACGTTGGACCTTATAAACAAATTATCCACCCTAAAAGCAAATTATTTCATTATTACATGGGTCAACAATCAAGTTGGAAGACTAGCTTGTCTATGTTGCATGTTGAATGACAGGGGTGCCTGGGTGGCTCAGTCTTTAAGGGTCTGCCTTCGGCTCAGGTCATGATTCCAGGATCCCAGAATCCTGGGATCCTGGAATCCTGCATTGGGCTCCCTGCTTATGGGGAGCCTCCTTCTCTCTCTTCCACTCCCCCTGCTTGCGTTCCATCTTTTGCTGTCTCTCTCTGTCAAATAAATAAGTAAAATCTTAAAACAAAACAAAAACAAAAACAAAAAACCTATGAATGTTGAAGGAGGTACTCAGAAAATGTACTAAGATTTTTGCGGATAAACTGGAACTTAAGACAGTAAATGAGGGCGCCTGGGTGGCTCAGTGGGTTAAGCCGCTGCCTTCGGCTCAGGTCATGATCTCAGGGTCCTGGGATCGAGTCCCGCATCGGGCTCTCTGCTCAGCAGGGAGCCTGCTTCCTCCTCTCTCTCTCTGCCTGCCTCTCTGCCTACTTGTGATCTCTCTCTGTCAAATAAATAAATAAAATCTTTAAAAAAAAAAAAAGACAGTAAATGATTACTCTGATGGTGTTCATGATCCTTAACTCAGCATTATTGAATATTTCCATTATGAAGGAGAAGCCTATCATTGAGGGTTTGCTATACTTGTTATGAAATTTGAGAGTAGTAGGAATGTGATGTACCATAAGAACAGAAGACATTCTTTTTTTCCTTACATTTTTATAACTTCAGCACCTTCTTTCTGGCCAATTGTGTGCTTATACCATAGGCCCTCAAGTCCTATATTCCTCACCCATTTGTATTTAAAAGCTTTCATTGAGCTCTCGTCCCATGACACTTTAGCACATTCTGCCTTATTTTTCCAAAATGACAAAAACAAACAAACAAACAAAACAACTCAGATTCTAAATGAGAGATTTTCTGTTATTTATTTCCTTTTTCCTGGAGCCCAAAGGAAATGACTTTTCCCGGGATATTGTAAAAGCTCTCAGATGAGTTCCTCGTTCAATTCAGATTTCTTTCAGTTTAGCAGTTCACACATAAACTCGTATGGAGAACTCTACTTAAGGTCTTGTTCTGATTCCGCAGGTGAACTGAAGCAGAACACCGAAGACTAGAAGACATTTTCCCTGTGAGCAGCCAATCATGCCCTCCTGCCTTTTGTTGCTTCTTTGATTTCTCAGACAAATATTTCATTTCAGCACTGCAATGTATTCCATAAGCCTGACCTAGCTATAGTCTGATTTCCCTTCTGCTCTCTGGAATGGTAAAGCACAACATCTTTCAAAATTACTCTGTAGAATGCCAGAAGTACTGTTATTTCAAAGGCAAATTTTACTTCTCGCTTTAGCTCTGAAAATCAGTTATTTTTCTTTAAAAAAATTATGCAGCCAGAGCTGAAGCAGTACACTTATTTTATTAGTTACCCAAAATACTTAAGTTCCCAAACAATATTATTTTCGCCACTATTTTAAATGTCTTTTTTTTTTAAATGTCTTTTGACAAAAATAAACAGATTCATTAACATCTACTGAATTTGATATTGGAATCAGATATTGGGGGTCTGTACAGATCTGTTTAGGTTCACATGAAATGCTTATGGGTCTTATTTGAAAGTAATAGAATCACTGATTAATCTTTTAACTCATTGTCCAATGAAAGTTTGTTGAGTCACTGGAAAGAGGTTAGACCAAAATCTTGCTAGATAGAGACGGATTTTTATGCTATATTTTTAAAGTTCATCTTGATTGCTAAATATGATCTACTGGAAGTAACTGCTAAGGCAACTCTGATGAGCATCCTGAAGTTGAAGACCTACAAATAGAACCCAGGAGAAAAGAGTGCTGTGAATTTCCACTTCAGATGTGGGAGGGGCAGTAAAAGGCATGGGTGTTATTTATTTGTCACCTCTGGTAAGAGAAAGGAAATAGACCCTGGGAGTCCGAGTAATGAATTAACTAGATGTGTGTCCATGGATAAATGGATTTACCTCTGTTTATTCATCTGTAAAATAAGGATATTGGATGAGGCAATTGCCTAATTTTTCTTGCTGCTTAATCCCCTGACTTCCAAGTTTAAAGAAAAACATTTACTAAACTCGGGTTACTATAACACAGGCTTCTTCTTTCTTTTTCTTTTTCTTTTTTTTTTTAACATTCATTTGTGCCATTTTATGCTTAGTTCACATACTTGCTGCTATGTGCTTAAAAATAGCAAATTTGTTTATTTAATAAAATTTAACTATTAGGTATGCTGAACCTTCTACATTGATGAAACTCATTTGGACCCTCCATTTTACTAAGGCTCACCAACCTTAATATTAGGTTAGCTGCAGATTTGTATACACAATATTATCAGTTCATGCAGTTTTCAAAAAGAACAACCCATTCTATTTTTTAAAATGTGATGGGTGTGTGTGTTCACAAGTGGTACACATGTGTACATGCCAATGATTAGTGCTAGAGAGAATATGTTTGGCCAAAGGACTTTTTTTCTTCTTCACTTTTTAGGGTCATAATGTCACAGGATGTATTTCCATCAGAACACTCATGCTTAATGTTCTATGCTAGATTTAGTGCTAAGTTTATTGTCCTAAGTTTCTCTTAAAATAATTAATACAGGGGGCGCCTGGGTAGCTCAATTGGTTAAAGCCTCTCCCTTTGGCTGGGGTCATGATTCCAGGGTCCTGGGATTGAGCACTGCATCGGGCTCTCTGCTTGGCAGGGAGCCTGCTTCCTCCTCACTCTCTGCCTGCCTCTCTGCCTACTTGTGATTTCTGTCTGTCAAATATACAAATAGATAAATCTTAAAAAAAAAATACAGCATTCAACAAACAGATCTGATCAATTTCAAACATCATTAACTTAAATTTGCATTCACTACTTTCAAATAAACATGTCATCAAATGGTTCCTGAGACTCCACCAGGCCCCTTTCCTGTTTTCCTATAGAAATTTCAGATGACTGCAAATTATTCTATTAGGCACTGCCCTTTAGCACTTCTTAGTAGTTCATTAGCACTGTGCAGCTGTCCTTCTCAATTAGAGATATATTCTTGTTTTCTAAATAATAGAGAAAAAATTGACTATTCAGAAGATAATTTTAAGTCTAAAAAAAAAGCCACGTTAAAACTAATACTTTTTTTTTTCTCATATGGAATTCATTCATGCTAGAATACCTAATTCAAAACCACAAAATCCAAAAAATTCTAGATGTTGTTTTAAAATTAATTTCAGACACTTGTAAGGATCTTTAACACACTAAATTGATAATCTAACATGGTTTAGTTATCTTCTATTTTTAATTTTGAAATTAGTATATTAAAATAACCACAATTTTGTTCAGAAGGTCATTTTATGGATAAAGATGAGAAAATATTGATTTATTGAATACATTATTTAAATTTTGGCCTTGGGGAGATAGAATGTTCTTATCATGCTCATGTTAAAAATTAATTTATAACAATAAGGAAAACAATATGGTTATTGAAAATAAACTTAAAAATCTTACAGGTTTTTAGTGTTCTATTATTTTAATAAACTATTTTAGTAGGAAAAATTAGTTTGGAGGATCTTTCTAAGGTATCACACTTTATAGCACCACTAAGATTTATCCTTGTCAGTAAGATATAGTTATTATTATACTTGATGACTTTATTGTACTGCCATGACCCCTGTATAGCTTATGTCATCAACACTAATTGCCTGGAAGGCCAATGATTTTCTAATTTTTCTGTTAACTTGTAGTTATCCTGGCAAATCCATTCACTTTACACCATAGCAAAGAAGAATTCTGATCATGTTCTATCCTGTTTAAAAACAACAACAACCAACCCACCAACAACTAGCAGCAAAATCTGAATTTAATAAGCAAGTAAATACACATATTTTTAGGAAACCTGAAGCTTGTACCATATGGAGAGTCTTCTTCAAGGAAAAGAATATAACATGCTCAAATGCAAAATCAGAAAGGAATGGGAATTATGTTTTCGAAAAGAAATCTGAAATCACAATCCATTACAGATTCAAACAAACTTGAAAAATGGAAAACGTCGCAAAATATAAATATGTATATATTTATTTATAAAGTGAGACACTACCAGAGCACTTGTTTCCCTACATTCATGGACTAGTACTCTTTGTTTGCCTTTTCATTTCACAAAGATTTCCTTATACCATTTTCCACAGGGAGATTAAGAAGAGATTTCATCCTTTCTTCTAGTGTAGATTTTTAGAAGAATTTTGCAGAGGGAAGGCAACACTCATGTGACAGGACCAGAGGTCGCTATAGCTAGAGAAATAAATCTTAATATGCCCAACAAAGGAAGTAGATTGGTGATGGGAGTGACACATGACACACACACCCATGACAGCATATTTAAGTTATACACACACATGCCTATGCAACGCAGATTTTAAAGTCAATACATTCCCCACTCCATTTCCCTTTATTCAGATCATCAGGGGTGGCTGAAACTGGAACCTCATGAAAACTCTGACTTCAGTAGGTAAACTAAGTCCCTGACTCCATCCAGCTGGAGCGTGTGTGTCACCGAGGCCACAAGGCACCTGTAGCAATTTAGATGCCACTGGACCTGTACCACCTGCCTAGAGGCTAGCTATACTTCTTTCTTTATCACCCATTTTTATAACATTAAATTACTTATCAGCACTTTATGTAAATACTGTTGACCAGGTGTTCATACACCCAATCACAAAGCATCTACCCTTTATCCTTTACATCCCTAATGGATCCTAAGACTCCAGTGACTGTCGTACGTCATATTCTGTCTCCTGCTTTAGATAAGTGTGCCCATCTGGTGGAATTAAACATTTGGCTAAAACTTTAAACAAAGACCAAAACAAAACGTTCCCCAGCAAATTCCACCACTACACAACATATGCGGAATGCAGTAGGGGAAAATCAGAGTGGAAAGAGTCCACAACATGAGCTAATTATTATTAACAATCGTACCTTTGTAAATTAACGAAAAATCCCACATGATTTTGTGAACATATTGCTTGAAGCTCTTCGAGGCCTTGGGAGGTGTCAGGGTAGTTGGGGGCCCGCCATCTAAAACTTCATTTACCTTATGGAAAATCCACTTCTGCATATCTGTGTCTTGTCAACAGTTCAATGCTCCATCATCTTCTCTTTCTGCAACTGGGCTTGACACTGAACTTTCCAGATTATTCTTCCAATATTTAACCTCATATATTAAATCTTCTACTCTCCATCAAAGAACATTTATTGATCTTCAGATGTGCTAACTACTCTCAAATCTACTCTCTCTTCCTTTAACAGAAACATCCTGCTCTATTCTTCAAGGACCTTCTCTATAAAATCTGTTTCATTCGTTACAGCAGGAAATTATTTATCCCTTTGACACAGAGATTAAATTCTTATCCAATGTTTTATTGTTATTTGGACGACGTCAATTAGAATGACTATATACACATGTTATTTAGACTCTCCTAGACTGGTTTGGAGGCTAATTTTTTCTTCAAATCCCCCTGAAAGTCTTAGAAGACAGTGAACAAAGTTCTGAGTTAATGAACATGATAAATTCGCCATCCTTGTTAACCGGTAATAAAAAATATCTTGCATCCAGTAAATTCCAGTTTGTATGAATTATCTCTTGAAAGGAAACAAATTAACAAATATTATTTTGTCTATATCTCAAACAAACAGGCAAAATCTACTTCATTAACATGCACCTTTTCCTAGCTGCCTCAAACTGGGAATAAGGTCTTTTTATAATCAGATAGGAAGAAACATTGGTGCTCTTCTGGGGTTTCTAATGCATTCCACATATCTGTGTAATAACCAGTCACTCAAATAGAAAATAAAATGCAAACAGATGAGAGGAAATTAACTTATGTGTGTTTCTAATGCTTTACAGAGCATGACGGATCAGGGAGACCACATTTAGATTTTATTTCCATACTTTTCTGCACAATTTCCTCAGATCCCAAGAAAGTGATCTGTAGGGTGGAGAGGCAGATGGAAGGGAAAGACTGTGCTACGGAGCGTACAAGAGAGGTTTGGCCACACAGCAGAATCAACTCTCACTGGAGCCTTTTCTCTGAAAATTTTCAGTTTCACTTGAAGGACATCAAATCTGAACAGTGACTTTAGTCTAGGACACGTTCCACCAAGATGCAGGAGACTATTAGCATTTTTATAGCTGCCCACTAGAAGTCTGCTTGAATATAAAGGTAAAGGATGTTAAAGTCACATTTTGTCCCAAGAAATCAGACTTGCATTTTGAACCAATACCTTAACTATTTAGGTAGGCCCATTTGCGATTGCAAGGGCTGCATATTTACTTCTAGCTGAGTATCTGAATCGCATAGTAATTTTTTGTCCTTAGTTTGAAACAAACTATTTTATAAGGGTACAACACATTTTACATATGTTTTCCTTTAACAAAATATAGGCAGCATACATTTTGACAAACCCCTAGAATAACGAGGTCTTATATATATCTGTTTGGTTTGGGGTTTTTGTTTGTTTGCTTGTTTTGTTTTGTTTTAGTAAGAGCTTGATTTACAATGATGAATATCAAATGATATGGGGCTTCCAACTATAGTGGCACAGTTTAAAATACCTCCATACATTGACTTTGCCCTTTGCTACCTATCTTAGACCTTTTGCTTCACCACAGAACCAGTCACCTGTAAGAAGTACTAACAAAGAAGGGGCAGGGGTTCAGTTCAGAATGTCAGGTGTAAAGATAATGATTAGCTTTACTACTTTCCTCCCAGCTTTGGTTGGGGGCAGTCCACCCCCAACAAAGGCTTCATTGATGGTTCAAGTTTTTTTTTGTATCCCTTTCCCTAATTACTGATAATTCCTTTGTCTTTCAATCTTGTTATGTTGGGCTGTCCATTATGGCTTTTCTCAAAGGTCTTCTAACTTTGAGAATATTATTGCCCAACAACTTCCTGTTCCCATCTTTACATTCTCAGCAAGGATCAGGTTGATACAGGTAGTTTGTGCAAGTGTGTGGATAAGGGTTATTCAGCCTCCACATAGAGAAGAAAGAATGTCAGACAATGAGGTCATCTTGGGTTAGGAGTCAGGGGTTTTCAGAGAATAGATCATGGGAGTGGTTCCTGCATGCTAGCAAAAAAAAAAAAAAAAAAAAAAAGTACAGTAATGAGGATAATTCACATATCGTGTTATTGGCAGAACTTAGTCTATATAAATTTCACCATGTAAAAGAATACGTCAAATTTCTTTTATTTTTCTTAAAATAAGTCACTGAAGCATAAGAGGAAGAGCACATATTTTTTCTGAATATTTTTAGGCAGAACATAGATATAGAAATAATCTACAGCAAATAAATTAATTGTTGAGAATATCGTGTTTTTATTCTTATGATAACATAAAGAAAAGTTGTGCTTTGTGGGAAACAATTATATAGTATTCTGAGAGTGACTGAATTTAAAAAAAGGAAAGAGGAAGAAACGTCTCTACATTCTATAAAGGGCAGCAAGAAGACGTAATATATCCTTTTCCCCCAAACAAGTACTAAAAGAAAGAGAATTCTCCAAGAGAATAATTTTAAGGTTCTGGAAAACCAAAAGAAAATTACAAATGGAGAAGCACTTACTAATGAAGAACTGCTAGAAATTTGAGTAAAAATGATGGGAGTCTACAGTCTTCCCAGGGATGCTCCCAACCCTCATACCCTCACTCATTTGTCAAGAAGAGTAGCTCTACTCGGTAGATTTTGCTGTGAAAGCTAGAACCACTACCACCAGAGGATGCAGATCAGGTTAGTGACAGAAAAAAAGGGAAGAAAAATAAGGCTTCTCAAATTTGATGAAAACTATTCATCAAAGATTTAAAAAAAAAAAAACTCAATAAATGCTCCAAAAGATAAACATTAAGAGATACCCAACTACATGCATCACAAACCAAAGTACCGAAAGCCAAGGACAGAAGAAAAAAAAAAAAAATCCTGAAAGTAATGAAAGATAAACAAATCACTACGGGAAAATAAAGTGATGAAATCCAGGGTGGCTAGAAGGCAGTAGAATGGTATATTCAAACCACTGAAAGAGGAAACTTGTCAATCAGATATTCTATAGCTAACAAAACTACACTTTACAATTAAAGACCAAAAGAAATTATTCCCAGAAAAATAAAAACTGAGAGAATTCACTGTTCATGTACACACTCTATATGAATACTAAAAAAAGTTCTTCAAGTAAAAAGAAATTGATACCAGAGAGTAACTTAAGCCTAGAGGAAAAAGTATGGAAAAAAATTATAAATATGTGGTCATTAAAGCCTGTGCTAATATATATTTTCTCTCTTCTTCTCTTAATTTCTTTAAAAAATATAAGTGTGTAGGGGCACATAGGTGGCTCAGTTGGTTAAGCATCTGCCTTCAGCTCTGGTCATGATCTCGGGGTCCTGGGATTGATCCTCACGTTGGATGTCCTGCTCAGTGGGCAGTCTGCTTCTCCCCCTCCCTTTGCCTTTCCCCCTGCTAAAGTTCTGTCTTTCTCTCTCTCTCAAATTAAAAAAAAAAAATTAAATATATATATGTATATATATATATATTTAAATATATATGTATGTATAAAACAATAAGAATATAAAAGTACATGGGTGCCTGGTTGGCTCAGTAAGTTAAGCATCTAGCTCTTGATTTTGGCTCAGGTCATGATCTCAGGGCTATGAGATGGTACCCCACATGCCCAGCATGGATCCTGCTTAAAATTCTCTCTCTCCTTCTCCCTCTGCACTCAAGCTGACTCTCTCTCCTAAAAAAAAAAAAAAAAAAAGAATATAATAGTATAGTTATAGACAGGTGTAGTTTTTAAGACAGTTGTAATATATATGACAATCTTGATGTAAAGGATGGGGAAAATAGATTTATACTTAAGCAAAGTTCCTATTCTTTACAGAATTTAAGAAAGTAGTAATATGAAATAAAGTATGATAAATTAAGATATATGTTTTATTTACTAGAACAGCCAGTAAGAAATAATTTTTTAAAGATTTTATTTATTTATTTGAGAGATTACAAGTAGGCAGAAAGGCAGGCAGAGAGAGAGGGGAGAAGCAGGCTCCCTGCTGACCAGAGAGCGCGATGGGGGCTCGATCCCAGGACCCTGGGATCATGACCTAAGCCGAAGGCAAAGGCTTTAACCTACTGAGCCACCCAGATGCACCAGTAGGAAATAATTATTTAAAAATTAATTAAAATATGAAGAAAAACAGAAATAACTAAGTGGCAAATTTAAAATCAATTATATTAATAATTGCTTTAAGTCTGATGTAACTAGATACTCTAATCAAAATGTAGATATTGTCAGACTGAATGAAAAACAAGATCCAGCTACATGCTGAATATAAGGAATACACTTTAGGTTCAAAGGCACAAATAGGTAAAAATTAAGAGTATAGAGAAAAACTCTTCAAAAGAGCATGGATGGATATACTAACTTAAATCTGTTGAACCTATCTGTTGATTTTTTCATTTCAGTAATTGTATTTTTCAACTTCAGAATTTCTGCTTTTCTTTCTTTAAAATGTCTGTCTCTTTGGGTGGCTGCCTGGCTTAATCAGAAAAGCATGCAACTCTTGATCCTGTGGTTACGAGTTCGAGCCCCATGTTGGGTGGGGAGATTACTTAAATAAATAAAACTTTAAAAAATAAAGTCTCTATCTCTTTATTGATCATTTCTATGTGCTATCCTATTTTCCTTTAATTTTTAAACATGGTTTATTTTAGTTCTTTAAACATATTTATTATCGGTGCCTTGAAATATTTCTCTGTCAGGTCACACTTAATGCCTGCTCAATGTGTGAATTTAATAAGCCTCAGTTTCCTTCATTGTAAAATGGAAAAGAAAAGAGGCATTTTCTTTCTTTTTTTTAAGATTTTATTTATTTATTTGACAGAGAGAAATCACAAGTAGACGGAAAGGCAGGCAGAGAGAGAGGAAGGGAAGCAGGCTCCCTGCTGAGCAGAGAGCCCGATGCGGGACTTGATCCCATGACCCTGAGATCATGACCTGAGCCGAAGGCAGCAGCTTAACCCACTGAGCCACCCAGGTGCCCTGAAAAGAGGCATTTTCTTATAAAGTTTCCATTACATTAAAATAAATTAATAATTGTAAAATGTTTAGCATATAGCATTCTCAATAAAATCGTATCTAGGGGCTCCAGGGTGGCTCAGTCCTTAAGTATCTACCTTTGGCTCAGGTCATGATCCCAGGGTCCTGAGATCGAGCCCCACGTGGGGAGCCTCACGTGGGGCTCCCTGCTCGGCGGGAAGCCTGCTTCTCCTTCTCCCATTTCTCCTGCTTGTGTTCCTGCTCTTGCTGTCTTTCTCTCTGTCAAATAAATAAATAAATAAATAAAATCTTTTTTTTTTCCTTTTTAATGGTATCTACTAGCTCTTGTTCCTCATTTTTTAATACTTATACACTTGCCACAAGTCTTTTTCAATAACATCCAATGATATTCTTTATTATTCTCCAAAGCCTTTACATTGTCAACTAAAATTTTAAGACTGATGAAATAGAAAGTAATTCTGCTTCTTCTCACATAACTTTCAGCATATGTTTGCCCTGCACCACTTACTGAAAAAGGCACATTGACAAAATTACTGTTCAAAAACCTTTTATATTAAGCATTCAAGAAAGAAATTACTGAGTGGGAAGCCTGTTATTATCTCCACTAAGAAAGCCACTTGAAATTTCTCTAACTGAAATTTTACTTCCCAGTGTCAGCTTTAAAAATGTAGATGAAGAATTTTCATTTATTGGCAATGTAAGCCAATTAAGATATAACACTAATAATTAAGAAAAATTGTCATAATTTGAAAACTTTCTTGCCTGAATTATAAAGAACTTCCTAAAATGTGACATTGCATTTCCAATATACAATATCATGAAAAGGGAATGCTTTTAAAGTTTCTGTGCTCTACTGAAATAATAAGCATTAACAAATAGGAGAGAGCTAGAAAACCAGTGACCTCAAAAAAAGCAACATTTGGGGATAAGATAATAGCAATTTTCATGTTTCATCCAGCCTGGTGTCTATTTTCAACAGACTTTAAAGAGAAGTGATGACATAAAAGGTTGCAGAAGTCTCTCTCGAGGATGACGACTCTTGTATGTGAAAGCACATAGCAGGACTTTTCCATTCCCCAAAGCACATTCCATTTCCAAAAGGAACATGTCACATCTAGACATCCCCCCAGGCCAATTAAATGTGAAATTTGGTTTGATAAAGGAAAGCAAAAGAAAATCAAGAAGCATCTTTATTTCTTATATGATTTCTTATCAAAATGATCATAGAATCAGTCCATCTCCCTGCTAAATATACAAAGGGGGCTGTATTATGTTTATATTGCTTGACTTTGCAGTCATTTAATAAATGTAACATCGAAATTGTACACATAATATCTTAACACAATATGTTAGAGACATTTCTATGTCCCTGGCAGAAGGGAGGGAGGGAGAAAAGGAGGAGCACGGAGGATTTGTATGCAATACTATTTTGAGGTAAAGGATAATTTCTATATGAAACTTTGCATACTAGTACAAAGGTGGATACATGGCATTATATATATATATATGTCAAAATCATAGAATTTACAATATTAAGAGTGAGTTCTAATGTAAACTATGGACTTTGCGTGATAATGATGTATCAGTGTAGGTTCCCTGACTGCAACAACGGACCACTGTGATGCTGGATGTTTTCAATGGGAAAGGCTGTGCCTGTTTAGGAACAGGGGGTACATGAGAACTCTATGTAATTCCGGCTCAATTTTGCTGTGAAACTAACACTGCTTTAAAAAACAAAATCTGCTCAAAAGAAAAAAAGAACACACATCTTACACTTAAATATGTGGTCAGAGATTTCAACACACACTAGTAAAAGGGACTGCTGAGTTTCTCGGGCTTTTTATAAAAATACTCCACAGGCAGGCAAATATGGCAAATGTATTAAGTATAAAGAAAGAACAGAAAGAATAACAAAGAATAAAAATGGAAACATGAAAGAAAAACTGTCTTAAACATTTTGTATTCTCCTGAGTTGTGTCTACGTTATAATTATCATAACATAAAACCTCTAGGTGAATGGGGATGAAGACCAGAAAGAGAGAGATGCTACAGCATGGTATGTTTAGATGCATTGAACTTGAAGTCTACAGATCTACTTTGCTACTAATATGCTGTATGTCTTTAGGCAGGTCTCCTCACTTCTTTGGGGCTCAATTTCCTTATCTGCAAAGTAAGAGAACTGAAAGCTTGAATTAAATTAATGCTTCTTCCAAGGTTCCAATGAAAGAGTAAATACATTATTTTCCCAGGCTCAGAGCTGAGTAGCTCGAAGCATTCACTGTAAATCCCAAATCTTTTTGAAGTCTCAAATATTTGTCTTAAAATTCCATTTCCTGGTATGTGAATTATATATCAATGAAGCTATTTAGAGAAAAAACAACCCTACTAAGACCAACCAGAAGCTTGTTTCTCACCCTACCCTACCACTTTAGATTAAGTTACTTAGAAGCTTAGTGCCTAGGCTTCCTCATTAGTAAAATGATGATAGTAGTACCTCATGGGTTACTTTTTGACAA
The DNA here is from genome assembly GCF_022355385.1 of Mustela nigripes. Taxonomy (NCBI): domain Eukaryota; kingdom Metazoa; phylum Chordata; class Mammalia; order Carnivora; family Mustelidae; genus Mustela; species Mustela nigripes. Next base: position 16,828,803 of record NC_081557.1, read on the forward strand.
TTCATAGTAATTGTTTCAAGTGGGAGTCATAGTTACTGATTGTTATTATTACTATGATAGACCATCACCTTTCAACTCTTATTATGAATTGTCTTATTTTCACCAGTGTTATCAAGAGTCCTCAACCAAAGTGTTCATTATTCCTTTGCTCAATAATAATAATAATAATAATAATAATAAAATTCTAACAATAAATATTTGAAGACTTTTGTGTGTTGATATTACTTACATATAATACACACACAAAGGATTTGCACACTATAATTATATATTTGTTTCCAAAATAGCATTTTTGAGCTGGAAGCAAGGTTAAATTTGCTTTTCAAGAAAAAAAATAAATAATAAACAACTAGAAAACATAAGGAGAAACCAATCCGTATAGGACTATGAAAGGATCTAGAGGAAAATCTATTTTAATATTGAAAATTCAGATTTCTTAACTTATGTATCAGCTTGTCAAATGTTCTATATTATTTAATAATAATAAACTCAAATATATAACATTATTTTTTTCTGGATTTTTGTATTATATATATCCAGCAAATTCTGTAATTGTGTATTTCTCTGCATATACTAATAGTTAAAATATTTTATAATTATATAACTGTGGAATGATTGAAATGCTTATGAAATTCTTGGCTCCTTTAAAATGCTACTTTTCCTACAGTTTTTTTTTTCTTTTTCTTTTTTGTTTTGTAAAGTTCATTCCATCTCATGTTTCAATTAGTCTCTTTGGTAAATGGACTCAAAATTAAAAAAACAAAAAAACCTAGAATATATTTGAAAGTAGAATTTAGAGAGGGAAACTCTTTTTTTCTATTTTGACTTTTAGGTTGTAGGTGGGGTTTTTATGATTGGTTTCCATTTGAATATTTGGAAAATTTATTAAATGTGGATAAATTGAGGTGATAAAATGCATGAAACTTTGATTATGCTCATTATTAATCAATTTTTAGGGCTTTTTAGAGAAAAATATCAAATGCTTGCTGAAAAATTTAAAAGTTAGTTTCCTTAAAATATTTTCATTTTTTTAAGGAATTGAGATGTAGCTAAAAAATAAAACTGGTAGTTTGGTATCATAATTGAGGCAAATGGAAAAAGAGTAGAGATATATGCATGTTTAAATTGTTTACTTTGAGTTTTTACAATTTTTATTGACTTTGATTTTTAATTGAACCATTATTTTATGAACTATCCTTCTCTATCTCTAATAAACAATTCTTTATCTGGAAGCTATCACTTAAGTCCAAGTTGGAATATGAGGAAAATATAATATAGTGAAGCCCAGGAAGAGAACACAAAATTAGGTGAGTCTTATAATCACCCTGGTAATTGCCCAGGTATTTTCTAGGCCACAGTATATGATGGAAGGTTACAGACAGAGCCTGGGGATCTCCAAATGACAGAGAGTTGGAGTTGGGAGTTTGGGTAATCAAAATATATTCCAGCTACAGTTTGCAGGATATGGTACAAAGAGAGAGAGAGCACTGGGCATTTGCTGAGAGATCTTGCTTTCTCAGATGAGTACTGATCATCAGACAGAAGAGAAAATGATCTCTAAAGCTCACACAGGCGCAAAAACAGTCCCTGTTTCCACTAGCCAAGAAAACCTTGTAATTCCTGGGGCACCAAAAAGAATATCAGATAATTGTCACTTCAGTAGGAAAAAATTAGTCCTAGACTAAGTCATTCAGATCTTGTCTAAAACATATAAGACTTGAGAGACACAAACTATTTCCACACAACTGTGTCCCAGGACAGAGCTACAGAATATTTATAAAAATATAAAAAAGCCCAACACCTAACAGGATAAAATTACAATGTCGTACATTCAATCAAAACGTAGCATGCATACAAAAAGAAAGGAAAAAAAGATTCACACACAGGAGAAATTCTAGTCAATAGAAACAGATCTCAAATTGACACAGATGAAAGAATTAGTAGACAAGGACTCTGACAGAAGTATTATAAGTATATTTTATATGCACAGGAAGGTAGCTGTGAATATGTTAAATAGTGAAACAGAAAATATAAAGAAGACATAAGTCAAATTTCTAGAAATAAAACATTTCTATGACTATCATTAAAAACACAATGGATAGGGTACCTGGGTGGTTCAGGTGGTTAAGTGCTGACTCTCGATTTCAGCTCAAGTCATGATCTTGGGGTCCTGAGATAGAGGTCCCCCATCCCCTGAGCTCTGTGCTCAGTGGAAATTAGACTTCCTCCTTCTCCCTCTCTCTCTGCCTCCCCTCCTGCTCAGGCATGAACATGCGTGCATATGCTTGCTGTCTCTCTCATTGTCTCTCAAATAAATAAATAAATAATATTTAAAAATGCGACAGATAAAAAATACAATAGATGGTATTAACACTGTATTAGATAATGAAGTGGAAAATATTAATAAAGACAAAGCAATAGTAATGAGTCAAAATTAAACCTTGAAATAAAAATGACTTAAACATTTTTGAAGAGAAGTAGGAATGTGCTGTGGGAAATTCCAGGTAGCCTGACCTACATGTAATTGAAGTGTCCTTTGGAAAGGAAGAAATAATGGCCCAAAGCATCCAAATGTTTATAAAAACCATAAAACCATAGATTCAAGTAGCACGGAAAAACACTAAATATAATATACCTGAAGCAAATAATATCAAAGCACATTCCAATCAATGAATTAAAACCACTGATAAAAGACAACCTTTTAAAAATAGAAGAGAGAAGGGATGCCTGGGTGGTTCAATTAGTTAAGTGTCTGCCTTCAGCTCAGTTCATGATCTCAGGGTCCTGGAATCAAGCTCTGGAGGTTGGGCTCCTTGCTCAGCTGAACTTTTTTCTCTGCCTGCCTTTCCCCTTGCTTGTACTCTTGCGCTCTCTCTGGCAAATAAATAAATAAAATCTTAACAAAAAAAAAAAAAAAATAGAAGAGATGGGTGCTTGACTGGTTCAGTTTGTAGAATATGTGACTCTTGATCTTGGGGTCATGAGTTTGAGCCTCATGTTGGGCATCTAGCTAACATAAAAAATAAAATATTTTTTTTAAAAACAGGAGAAAACACATTACACACAATGAACAAAGATAATTTTGAGAACAGAGTTAACGTCAGACGAAACACCAGCCAGGGGTGCCAGTTAAGCATCCAACTCTTGGTTGCAGCTCAGGTCATGATCTTGGGGATGGACCTGATCTTGGGGATGTAGGATTGAGCCCCACATCAGGTTCTATGCTTAGTGTGGAGTCTGCTTCAGATTCTTCCTCTCTCCCCCTTTGCTCCTCCCTGCTCACTCTCTTTCTCTCTCAAATTAACAAAATCCTTAAAAATAAAAAATAAGAAGAAGAAGAAGCAATGCAAGTTAGAAGACAGTGGAACAACATCTTCCAAAAACTAAGTTGAAATAAAACCAAATATAAATACTGAAATAATGTTATAATAGACCTGCAGTATGAAAACATTATCAGAAGACTTCAAAACAAAACAAAACTAAACTAAAAACAACAACAACAACAAAAACCAAAACAGAAATCTTCAGTCCATAATAAAATGATAAAAGATGAAAATATGAATTTGCACAAAGGAATGAAGAATGCTGGTAAATATGTGGGGGATTATGCGAGCTATTTTGCTTAACTTGTGTATTTCTTGAAATGATGTAAGAGAAAAACATGAATTTAAGAGAATGAAGAACACTGGTAAACACTGGGGAAATATATGACTATTTTGCTTCATTTTAAAATTTCTTAAAAAGATAATTTCACTTTTAATGTGTGCTGCACATAGTGACTTCCTTACTGAGTGTAGGAGAATGGAGAGATGGAGAGAAAATTACAGTTGAGAAATCTGACAAATATTACTTTATCTAAGTGATCAAGTTCAACAAATGTTCATAAACCTTGTTGATGTCCCTTGCATAACTCAGGAAAATAGCATTTTATTGTCTTCTTCCTTATAACCTATAATCCCAGTCTAATCATGAGGAAAAACATCAGACAAGTTCCAATAAAGAGAAATCCTACAATATGGCTGACCAGTACCCTTCAAAGCTGTCAAAATCATCAAAATGAGAAAAGTCTAAGAGACTGTTACAGCAAGAGGACACATGGCAAATAAATATAATGGGTTATCCTGGATGGCATCCTGGAACAACAAAAGTATATTAGGTAAAAATTAAGGAATTCTACCCCCCAAAAGTATGGAATTTAGTTAATAATAACATAACAATTTTGGTTAATTAGTCATAACAAACCTACTATACTAATGCAAGATAATAATAGGGGAAGTTATATGAGTGGAATTGGAAAGTATATGGAAATTCTCTATACTATCTTATTGATTTTGCTTTAAATTTGAAACTATTTTGAAAAATAAAATCTACAAAAAATGTAATTGACTATTTAAAACCAAGATAATAACAAATAATATAGAGTTTACATATGCAAGTAAATGTAAAACAACAAAAAAATAAATATGAGGAAGGAAGGGATAGAAGCATACTTGTAAGGTTTTTCTATTATATACAAAGTGGCATAATATTACTTGAAGATAGACTCAAAAAAGTTAAAGGTTTACACTAGAACACCTGAAGTAATCATTAGAAAATAATGTAAAGAGTTAGAGCTGATAATCAAAGTGAGTTAAATTAAATCATAAAGTACATTCAATCCAAAAAAGGGCAGAAAACTGAACAAATAAAAAAATGAACAGGAATATGGGAAATTTAAATACAAAACTATGAATAATCACATTAAATATAAATGCTCTCAATACCCCAAATAAAAAGCAGAGGTTATTGGCATATTTAAAAAAAAAAAAAAAAGAACCAATTATGTGAAGTCTAAAGAGACCTATTTTAAAAATGGGCACAAATCATGTAAATTTAAAAGGATTAAAAATATATACCTTTTCAGACTAAACAAGGAAAGCTGAGACAGCTGTAGTAACACCAAAGTCAATTTCTGAGCAAAAATATTAGCAGGGATGGGTAGGATTGCTTTATAATATAGTAGTTTAATTCATCAAAAGAACATTGTAACTTTAAACCCTCATGCACCTTAAGAGCACATCAAGATACATGTAGCAAAAATTGCTAGTTTAAGGAGAAATACACAAATACTATTTGTATTCCTGTTGAGATGATTTATATTCCTCAAGATAACTTACAAAGTGAGTAAATAGAAATTCATTAAGGGTATAGAAGATTTGAACACCATCACCTATACTGACCCAATTGTCATTTAGAGAAAATTCCACCCAACAATAACTGAAAATACATTCTTTTCAGTGGCACACAAAATATTCCCCAAGATTGACCTTGTGTGGGCCATCAAACAAGTCTTTATAACTATAAAATGATTCAAAATATGTCAAGTATGTTCTCTGAAAACAATGGTATTAACTTAATAATAAAATAATAAAATATCTGGGGCTGCCTGGGTGGGTCAGTGGGTTGAGCCTCTACCTTCAGCTTGTGTCGTGATCTCAGGGTCCTGGGATCAAGCCCCAAGTCTCTCTCTCTCTCTCTCCCTCTCTGCCTACTTGTGATCTCTCTCTGTCAAATAAGTGAAATCTTTAAAAATAAAATAAAATAAAATATCTGGAAAAGCTCAAAAATACAAGGATGCTAAATAATATGCTATTACATAACCCATGGGTTAAAGAAGAAAATCAAAATGGAAATGAGAATTTATTTTGAGCTGAAGGAAAATAATTAGACAGCATAGGAAAATGCAGACAGTTTAGTTAATGCAGTCCTAAAAGAAAAATTTATAGCACTTAGGATCTGCAGTAAAAAGAAAAAAAAAAAAAAAAAGAAAAAAAAGTAAAGCCTCAAGTTAATGACCTCACTTTCTATTTGCATGAACTAGGGAAGAAAGAAAATTAAACCCAAAGAAAGCAGAAGAAGGGAAGTAATATATTCAGAGCACAACTCCACAAGCTAGCAAATAAGTTCAAATTGAAAATTTTTGTAAATGATGGATTGTTGTCTTTATCTGAATGGTGGAGGTTTTTCAGGGCATTTATGTATGTCAAAACTCATTTAATTATTTAATTACAATGTACAATTTTATGTCAGTTACACATCAATAAAGCTCATCTAAAAACAATACACCATTCTGAGCTCAGAAACCTTTTCCTTCAATATTTTAGTATCTATTTTACTACATTACCATGTAATGTTTCTGTGAAGAAGTCTAAAGTTAATTCAATTCTTGACTATTTTTAGGTGATGTTCTTACTCTGGATGTTTTGTATGTCAGTAGATAATTCTCTACAGTTGTCTCACCATTCTACATGCATAGATGTTCTTTGTTTCAGGTTATCATTTTAAGGGTGATAGAGTGAATAGCCTTGAAAAATGGATAGAGTGCTTCCTAGGGGGCTAAAGGTGGGCATGCTTACCTCATATAATAAAAGATCCAAGTTCCCTTCTATTAGGGTTTCTCCTCTATGTTACAACTCCCCACATTCAAACATTCATCTGGGTCAACCTGCAGCACTCCCGTTAGACTGGTGGCCAAGAAGGGACACAAATATGCTAACGTCAATGTTACTTTTGTTTCTGACCCAGCAGTCTCTATCTATCTCCAGCCTTCAGGAAAATGTCACCTTGCTAACTTGTTTCTAAGTAGTGTCTCAGACTTAATAGCTCTAGTTACAGTTTTCTATATTCTAAAGCAATCCAATGTCAAATCCACAAATTTTCTGTGTTACAGCTTTTGGGCTCTTTGTGTCAGAAATTTTTCATCTTTTTCTAGTCTGCAAAATGTATCTCCACTAACTGTAATTTTTCCTCCTATCCATATTTCTTTTTGATGTGTGCTAGGGTGACTATTATTCAAATATTGGCAATCCTGTATCTGTCCTCCCTATTAAATTTTCTTTCACATTTTCTATTTTTTTTTAATTTTAGATGGATTTTATTTTGTTTTGGACGGATACCTTATATAAGAACTTCTAAAAACAGTCTTCTAATCTGCTAATTCATCCTTTAGTTACACCTTTCCACTCTGTATTCCATCTTCTGTGTTCTTTATATCAACTCATATTTTCCATACATAATATTCCTATTTGATTGCTTCACAATGATATCTTGTTCTTATTTCACTTTACAAGTATCTTCCTTTATCTTTGTATTAGACTTCACCAAATATTCTGAGTCTTGCAAGTCAAACATGCGAGCAGGCCAGCAGGCTGGAAATTTCCATGAACACTGAGGTTGCACTCTTGAGTATGTCTAAGGGCAGTCTAGAGGCAAAATCCTTTCCCTTTGAAGAACTGGCATCTTTTCCTCTTGAGATCGTCAACTGATTGGATGAGACCCACCCAACTGTGGAGAATAATCTGTTTTACTCAAAGTCTACTGATTAAAATGCTAATTGCATCTAAAAAATACCTTCATATGTAGACCACTTTTGATCAAGCAACTGGGCACCACAGGCTGGCCGAGTTGCTGTGCCAAATTAACCCATACAATCTCTACAATCTCTCTGGCTTGGTAGATAGATGATAGATAGATAGATAGATAAATAATATCCATGCTTATCTAATGTCCTGTTGAAATTATTGACACATAGTTATATATAACATATTTTTTTTCTTTTTATGTCTAATTCTTTGCTGAGTTCCATCACCTCATTTTGGAGTTTTCTTATTTTTATTCTGAATAATTATTTTTTTCTCTTATATTTTATCATCCTCCCAAGTGTTATTTTTTGTCATGCTTTGAAATAGCTTTTTTATTTTTTAATTTGTTCTTTATGGCATGCTTTCATTGTCTGTGGAGATATTTTCTTTGGAAGAATATTTTCTATGCTTTATTATTCCCTTTTCTTATGATAATTTAGTGTGGGATTTGACCTTAATTTTTCGCCTTAACTCAGGTTAACGTGAGTTTGTTTTTCTGAAATTTAAAATGAGTTGCTCAATTAGAAGGCATAGTTCAGAAGTCAGAATAGATCATTATAAAGCTTTTCAATTTTTTAATGTTCATGTAGTGTTAAAAAATTCAACGTCTTGCTTTCTGGAAAGATCTGGTTCTCTTTCTTTCTCTTATTTACATCAAATCCACCTCTGTCTTTTCCTCTCAGTTTGATTGTACTCCCCTCAATTTCTCACTAATGTGGGATGCTGTCCTAGAAGGAAGACCCATATGGTCAATTTGAAAGTTCACATTTTCAATTTACCTGATACTGAATTGGACAAAAACCTTCCCAAGTTCAGCTGCTATTCTCATATTAGCTTGTGATACCTTCATGTGAATCGTTTTTGGTTGGTTGAGAATTTTTCTTCTACCAGATAGGTCAGATACAGTATTTTCCCTTCTGCTTCTCCCCACAAAGATGGTCATAAAATGTAGGTATTTGGGCTCTTGATGGTTTATTCCCACCTCTTTGTATATAGGGTTCTGTGAAAATATCCTATCATCTAGTTTTATTATAAATGTTGTGTGAGTGTGTATTTGCACATTTGTGTGTATGTGTTTTCCTATCTAGTTAATCTGTATAATGTATCAAGGCAATTAATATGGGGAAATATTCATATGGAGTGTTTTATGTACAAAGTCAGAAATGGGAAATGAGGAGTAAGAAAGAGAATTAATAACAGACCTTAAAATTCTAATTACATGACCTGTGAGAAGTAAAATGCTTTCTACTTCATGGCATTCCAAGAAAGCCTATATTCTTAAAACAAATAGAGTATTATTTTTATATAGTACTTATATATAACATATATAATTTTAATATTATTTCATGTGATATATACTTTATATATAATAATGTATATAATTTTGTTTTATATATAAATATAAATTATTATTTATATACATAAAGATGAAAAAGGAAGTTCAGATCACTGATTTCATAGGGGAATTTGCTTATGTGATTCTGAGAGTACCTAACAGCACAGCATTTATGAAAGCAGGAGAGATCAGGGAACAAGTGAGAGTAGAAAATATGCAAAGTAATAGTGAAGTAGATGAGCACTGATGCAGAAATATTTTCTGGAGTAAGTGGACAGCTTGTGTGAACTAAAATCAATGAAGATATAGGTATTACAGACATTTCTGGATCATGAAACACGAGGCTATCTTGATTCATCCAAGCCAAATCCTTTAACATGGTATTATGACATTTGTGAGACACAAAACCAAGACTTCAGGTCTATTCTTATTGCTAATAGTCAGATGTGTCTGCAGACATCACAATCTTTGATCTTCATTCAGTCTAGTAGAGTCAGAGATATTCTAAACTCTATAGAGCTGTGAGAAGTGCAGACACGTCCCGGATCCGTATGTTGTCCACAAACACATCCACCCTCAATGGGAATAAAAACCTTTTACAATTACTATACAAAATGGATTTCTGATATAAATACTCAACATTTTCAAATGCTCCAAATTCTCCTTAAGTATCGAGATGTTAGATGATTAGTTTCTACCTAAGTCTTTGCTCACCTCCACTTCATTCTGTAACAATGTAGAAAATAATTTATGAAGGCTTTTTTGGTCTGTTTTCTTGGATCTAATTCTCTTCTTCAGAAATTTGAGTTCTAGGTTCTGCATCCATTTTTGCTGCCATGAACATTTTCAAACACACTGCTACAACAGGGGACATGATATATCCAATTTCTCTGGCATGAACAGAACCTTCTTGATTGAAACTAGAATTAAATTTTACAGTGACATAACCCTTCTTTGATAATGTCCTCAAATTACTCTAGCAGGATCTGCTCATGTAAATTATGGTTTTACCACTTAGTGTCTTCTCATTCGATAGCATGTAGGCTACGTAGGGGTATTTAAAAGAATACTCAGTGATAAGTATGTATATACATATAGGTTGATGGTTCCTCAGATACAAGATTTGTTTTAGACCTCAGGTTTATAAAACAGCTTCCTGAAGATTAACCTTGAATACTGTTTTTCAACAACAAAGAAATATTATTTGTCAACAACACTGATGGGTGAAGATGATGTATACACATTATGGGAAGACGGATTTGTGCCTATCATTTCCTGGTTGGGTCAGAGTCTTGGGGTGTGTATGTGTGTGTCTGTGTGTGTCTGCTTTGTTTTGTTGTCAGTATTATTGTTTCTACCTTCCTCCCTTGATTATCCAAAGAACAGAAAATACACCCACATGCCAGTGCTGTTTGCCCGTAACAGACTTCTTGGTATCCGTTTATCACTGTACTGCAACTAGGGGCTGGTAACATAAGAGATGAAGCCATTCAGTCTTTGTCTTTCCTTCACTTGTTTTTCAGCCCCTCTGAGTAGAAAGAGTGGTGGTAGCAAAATTAAGCAGTGGAAACTCAATACAGAAAGGCCTTCTAGGTGAAGTGCAAGTTGCAATAACTTTATCATCAGGGAATTCTCTCCAAATTCTGTTCTGTTGAAACTTTAAATCCAAGTCAAATAGACAACTGTAAATTTACAGAGCACAACACAGAACAGAATGAACTTTGGCATGTGCTTCAGATTAAATTTAAAATCTTTTTTTTGCTTTCCTGAAGTAACTGGAACATGCAAAATATAGAAAATTTTTCTGCATGAGAAGATGGGTTTCTACCCTTAATAGCTTACCTACCTTAATAGCTTATTTATCTAACACTATATTAAATGTTCATTAAATATATAGATACATAATATCTGTATATATCTATATCTATCTCTCTATCTAATAGTAAGATGCCCAGAATTTGTATTAGAAATGCTGGATGACTAGGGGGAAAAAAAAAGTCTTTTGGAAAAATGAGTGAATTCTGAGTAGATTCTAGTTACTTACAGCAGAAGAAATTTTAACAACTTTTGTCGTTTTCTGGTTTTAAGGGAAACGGAGACTACATAAATGAATAAACATTAAGTCCTCAAGTTTTATTTGAGATGCTCACATTGCTCAACTGGCTCATGTGATCATCAATTTGAATTTAAATAAGGAAAGATTAAGCTCTTTACATTATATTCCAAATTTTAATTTTATGATAGCCCTCCATCTCCTTTTTCTTCTTATTTTTTCTTAATAATATTACAACAAAAATTATATTGTTAGGAAAATATCTTGAGACTAATAGCTTCAGATAAGATTGTAAAAAACTAGAACTCTGAATGAAAGCTTAAGGATTAAAAATATAAATATATTTGTTTCCCTTTCTTTCTCTGCCTCCCCAATTTTTATTTGTGAAATAGGCTAAGGAAATGATATTTTCCTGAAATTATTTAAATGTAGGGCATTATGCTACCATAAATAATTGAATAATTGTTGAACAATTCTATCATCTTTTACACTAGTAATCAGCCTAGGAAGTACTTCCTTAGCAACCACAGAGAGAGCTTTCTGTTGTGTTTTGTTTTTGAAAATGACATTTATGTGATAGATAATGAGAGGCAACAGCCCACATATACCCATCTGTGTTTGGACCACATTATAAATGAGTACAAAAAAATAAAAAATTCATGTTAGAAAACAAAATAAAAATATTTTTAGATAAATCAACTGCTCTCATAATGATACTGAGTGCTTACAATATAGAGGGCATTCTTCTAAGTGTTGGGTATATAAGGGTAAATATGATAAACAAAAATCTCTGGTTCCATGGAACTCTGTTCTAAAAAAATATAAAGTGCTGCATATATGTTAGTCTTAGAGATGAAGTTTGACACTAGGATATAACAGCAATAACCTTCTGCATTTCCGATAATATCTGATGTGCTATATTATGAATAAAGACCTTATAATTCATTGAATTCTTCAGTTACTCAGCTTAGGTTTATGGTAAGCCCAGTATTAGAGAGAAATATATGTGGAAGTGAACAAGGTTGGCACAGTACTTCCTCTTGGCCCACTACAGAAAATCAAATAAACAATTAAAACAGGAGGAGTCACGAGAAATATGAAGGGTGCCCCAGGATTCATATAGGTGAACTTCTCTTAAACGAAGCTCCAGATATCTCTACCAGTAAATTACATTTAATCAGAGACTTAGAGCTAGAGATATTTGAGTAAAGAAGAGAGTTTCTAAGAGTATTGAGGTGGACTATGTTTGGTGTGGAAAGTTATAAAGAAACAAAAGTATGTAACTTTCCATTAACAGTAAGACAACGTAAAGCCATTTTAGGTTGCATAACTGTAGATCATTCCCATTCTAGTATCCCTAAACTAATAACATGTCATCCTATAGTCACAGGTATGAAGGATAGGTTGAAAGAGATCTAAGGAAAGCTTAAATCATGAAAGTAAGTGCCACGATAAAAATATCTAATAATTCACCACAGCAAATAGAAAAACAGAATTAGGAAACAAAAAGCTTTTTGAAAAATATTAATAATTTATCCCCCTAAGACATTCAAGAGATTATTTCATGGGTAAATAAGACTATATAGCAAAAAAGAATATCAAAGAATAAAAAAAATCAAAAATAAGAAAATTCAGAATGCAAAATATAGTTCAATACAAAACATACAAATATATAATGTCCAGAATTTAATGCCAAAGGAATGATTTAGAAGATAATTTTAAGATAATTTTGTTTCTTTCCCATGATATGGATGTTATTTAGAATAAATCCAAGTGTCCATTTGCCCACTTGTATGATATAAATTATAAAGCCAAAGTATGTAAATTAATTAGAAATACATTATCAAATATACAACAGATGATGAAAGGCAAAGAGACCTTACCTAAACTGAAGATTCACTATTGAATGGGACTACTAAATTCTAAGAACATAAATTAAAAATAAATCCGTACATTAAAGTGAAATTTAAAGATATCAATGAAAATGCAAAAAAAAAAAAAAAAAAGTCCTATACACTTTCTAAAAAATAGAAAGAATCCTAGGAATAAAGGCAACAGGTACATGACTTGTTATGATGTCAAGTTCAGCTGCTTCATTGCATGTATAAATCAAGCAAAGCCAGAGCCACAAAGGTTGCTGGTTCAGATCTGAAAGTTACTAGCAGTGCCTTTGCATATTGAAAAGCCTACCCTCAGAGAACAATTACTACCACAAAATGCCACATTGAATTGGTCTGAAGACACCAGCAAACAAATTTAATGTATGCATGAATTTGGTAAATAAGCACTAAGGACTCAAAACAAAGTTTTAGCTTTCCAAAGACTATTGCTGAACACCACACTATACTCAGGCAAATTGGACTTCAGTCAGTTAATACAGCAAAGTTACATAGGTGATTTGTTATTGCATAAAAAGAAGGTATACTTTTTTAAAAATTATTTTTATTGACATATAATGTATTATTTGTCCAGGGGTACAGGTCTGTGAATCATCAGGCTTACGCATTCCACAGCACTCACCTTAACACATACCCTCCCCCATGTCCATAACCTCACCACCCTCTCCCTACCTTCCCACCCCCCAGAAACCCTCAGTTTGTTTGTGAGATTAAGAGTATCTTATGGTTTGTCTTAGATGAATCGGGAGGTATACCTTTTATCTTTCTTTGAAAAAAAAAAATTTTTTAAGATTTTATTTATTCATAAGGAATGGAGAGAGAGCTAGAGGGAGAAGCAGGCTCCCCACTGAGCAGGGACCCCGATGTGGGACTTGATCCCAGGACCCAGGAATCATGACCTGAGCCAAAGGCAGACACTTAACTATCTGAGCTACCCAGGAATCTGATATAAAATTTATATAAAATCCGAACTTTTTTTTGTTTTTGTTTTTGGTATAAAAAAATAAAAAATTTAAAAAAAAAGAAAGAAAGAAAACATGGTCACCAAAAACAAAAATGAAAAAAAATTTTTTTTAATTGTTTTTAATTTACATAACTTTTTTTTTTAATTTTCAGCATAACAGTATTTATTATTTTTTCACCACACCCAGTGCTCCATGCAATCTGTGCCCTCTGTAATACCCACCACCTGGTACCCCAACCTCCCACCCCCCGCCACTTCAAACCCCTCAGATTGTTTTTCAGAGTCCATAGTCTCTCATGGTTCACCTCCCCTTCCAATTTCCCCCAACTCCCTTCTCCTCTCTAACTCCCCTTGTCTTCCATGCTATTTGTTATGTTTACATTTGTGTCCAATAATGGTAGCCCTCAGAGAAAGACTGCATACTAACATATGCATAATAATGTGGTTATTCTTTAGTTCTAAGATAGTACACACATTGCTAGTGCCGTGTCATTATTCATTTATAATACGGTCAAGTATTATCTTCGAGAATATATCTTAAGAGAGTTAGCTCATCTTAAGCATTTAATGACCACTGCCATATTTCAATGAAATACCTATCCCTTCTAGAAGAAATGACAAGAAATCGGGAGACTTTTTTTTTTTTTTTAAATACAGGCAGTATTGCTAAATATAATGTTTAGCCTCAGATAGTCTTCACTTGCCTCTTGTTTCCTGATAAATAGAAATACGATGAGATTCTATATGTGAAAAATTATCTAAAAAAATTTACAGAACTTAATATTGCTCTTCATGTTAAAAGAGACAGGGATCTCTTCCAAGCTACTTTAAGAAATGGAAGAGGAATAATTATGACAAGGGTTCATATTGTCAGGACCTGAAGGGTCAACGGAAGTGGAGTAGGATGTCCATAAGAGGAACTCTTTCCCTTTCTTCTTATATGCATGCTCTTGTCTAACGACATTTTTATTTCTCCATCAATGTTTGGTGCTTCTTCTCTCTTCTAATCAGTTTCATCATTTCTTTCTCACAACTTCACCTCTGCATTATCACTGTGTCCTTAATGCTCCTGAATTTCTTTTCATGAAGTTACAGCTTCAATTTCCACTCACTGATTTGTTTCCCAATTCATAGTCACTAGAGTGAAAATATCATTAGCCAGTCTGACTCTTTTCAGGAAGACCACAGAAAAATAACTTGTCTACCCTTGTATAAGGTGTCCCCTCTGGGTAGATTGAGTTGTATCTAGTAGAATGGGTTCATGTGGAGAAAAAACCTGCTCCTTGAAGGCACCATGGAACATGGAAAGTGCAACGTCCCAGAGAAGTAATGGCAGACACTAACTGAAAACTCTAATAGAAATATCATACTTCCAATAAAAGTATTAAACTGATTAGAGTTCACAGTTTTCTCAATCTTGGTGGGAATAGAGGGAGGAATTTTGAGGTTTTTGAGCAACTCCAGTGAGCTTCCTGTAGGTAACAAAATGGGCAATCTCTTTCATAAAACCTTCTCCTCTTCTCAAATCCCACTTCCTAACACATTGCTTAGCACATGGTTTACACTGAAGAAATAGTTGTTTAATATCTGCTTTGCCATTAAACCTTCCAAGCCTAGCTCCTTATTTTACTGTTAAACAATGGTACGTCAAAATACTATTTTTCTCCCTACCTAAAGTCAATGAAAATGATGGTTAAATCTGAAGAAGAACTTAAGGAAAAATTCCATGTAATTATTTAAACATTTTCTCCCCCGTCTCTAATGTGCATAGCCTAAGATATATATCAATTGGCCAAAGAACTATTCATAAGTGCTTTCATAGAATTATAAGCCTAAACTTAAGGAAGGAAGGAACGAAGGAGAGAATGAAGGGAGAGAGGAAAAGAGCAACAAAAGGAAAAAAAAATAGAGGTTTTTTTTTGTTTGTTTGTTTGTTTGTTTTCCTCCCTTGAACCAACCTAACCTTATCTGCAGAGGTTGAATTATATAAAGATTCCCTGTTGAGAGCATTAGAGGCTTTCTGGATTTTTGGTCTCCTACTTTCTGTCTTCCTACATACACTAATGGCTAACACCTGAAGGTTGAAAAGACTTTTCTATTAAGGTAACTTTTCTTCTCTAAGATGTCTGAATGTAAATTGACCACCTTCTGATTCCTTACGTGAACATTTGTTTGTTTGTTTGTTTGTTTCCCTTAACTGGTAGTATATGTTTGGGAGAGAAAAAGAAAAGTCTGTACTTTCTAGAGGAATTTTTCTGGAGGTAGATATTCTTTTTCTCTTTCTTTCTTTCTTTCTTTCTTTCCTTTTTTTTTTTTTTTTTTTAGATTTTATTTATTTGACAGAGAGAGACACACAGTGAGAACACAAGCAGGGGGAGTGAGAGAGGGTGAAGCAGGCTTCCTGCTGCACAGGGAGCTCTATCCCAGGACCCTGGGATCAGTACCTGAGGCCAAGACAGATGCTTAATGACTGAGCCACCCAGGTGCCCCAGCAGGTAGATATTCTAAATAGCTTTTCACTTGGAACGGTTTCTGAAAAAGAACTAAATATGTGGGCATATATTTGGGGCATCTATATTTGAAAATCACTTGGATCACTTTAGAATTTGCTTACATGCCTAAATCATCAATATTTTTTGAAAGCTTATTATCAGTTGAACCGAGGAACCCCAATGAAAATGAATGTCATAATAAATCAAAATCAGCTTATATACACGCTATTGTTTTTTAAAGTACTAAATATAATTTATGAATTTATAGAAGAAAATTGGTTCTTTACACAGATTTGTGGATTATAACATTAAGAATGACACAACATTCAACAAAATGTAGGAGAAAATGAGGGTGAGATCATTAATCACTAGGAAAAATTCTATTACTTAAATATTCTAAAATTTGCCAATTTTTAAAAATGAATATTGAGCTCTAGATCTATCTAAAATGAACTCAGTATGATACCTGCGGAAAACATAAATTAAAGGACTACTTCAAGTACAACTGGAACAATTCATAGCCTGAGTGATCACATAACAGAATTGCCAGATGTTTATCATATCACAGTAGCAAGCATTTAAACTTGAATATTAATAGCTATAATTTTCTGAGCCCTCATCATGTGCAGCAATTAAATTAAGTGCTTTATATTGTGCCATGCTTTGAATCCTCCTAATAGTCCTAAAAGCTAGGTGTGCTGATCATTGGGTTGAAAAATACAGAATCTATTCTATCTACAATACCAGGAAGGCTGAGCTTACCCAGAAAATTCACAAGCTCTGTGGGACCCACTTAAGTGGACTTCCATTACTAACCCCGGAATCAGTCTGCCTCCACCATTATAATCCACCATTGCTGGCACAACAGATGCATGTTCTATGAGCAGTTCAATTCCAAATCAATGCCTTTCATGAATTTATCTGTTGGCAGAGCTAATTTTGATTACCCTTGCTAGAAGGAAAGCTAAAACAACATTTATAATTTTTTAACATTTACTTATTATTTTGTTTCACTTTACTTCAGGGTGGTAAGATTCACAGAGCCAAGAAACACTGAAATTGTTAGAATGTGGAAAAAGATTTTATCAGCCAAAAATAACAGATGTGGACTAGCACCGGTATTAAAACTAGCATTCTTTGTGAGATTAAGAGTCATAAGTGATTCTTAATCTCACAAAACAAACTGAGGGTTGCTGGGGGGAGGGGGCTTGGGAGAAGAGGGTGGGATTATGGACATTGGGGAGGGTATGTGCTTTGGTGAGTGCTGTGAAGTGTGTAAACCTGGTGATTCACAGACCTGTACCCCTGGGGATAAAAATATATGTTTATAAAAAATTAAAAAAAAAAACTAGCATTCTTTAATATAAGAAAACAGAATCAGAGAGTAAGTAATTGAACCAAATCACACCATTTTGTTTGGCCTATCTTTTTAACTAGTCATACCCCTGCTTGCATAAAAGCCTTGAAGGAATAAATTTATACAACACTAAAGTGAAGTTGATATAAATGTAATTTTAAATAAAATATTTTTTTCTGTAAGAACTTGATTAGGTTTTCAAAATAAAAATGGATGGGTGACACTCAAAATAAGGCAATATGTGGAAAAAGAATGCAGTGTGGTGTCGAGATGAAAAGCAAGGATTCTGGAATCGAACTCCCTGGAGTCCAGCCTTTTTTTTTCTTTTTTTTTTTTTTTGGCTTTATTTGTTAGATTACCTTGGATAAATTACCTAGATGTTTTGTTCCTCAATTTCCTCATTTGCAAAATGGAAAATAAAATAGCAAATGCACAATAGAGAATTTTTAATAAAAATATCACTTATACAAACATTTATAATAGTTTTTGACATGTGGTAAGTGTTAAGTAAAATCCACCTCTTATGGATAGAGTGTCAGATGTAGTGGGGTGAACTGGGGTTTAAGATGAAGCAAATCATCTTAAGTGTAGATGGTAAGAGTATACTTTCTGAAGCATTACTAAAACCAACTAGACATTAATCTGCCTTGGAATATGTTCTTTCCTATGTCTTAAGAACCTCATTGCCAGCACTTTGTGTATTAAGTTTCCTCTATTTCAAGTTAATTTCAAAAGCTACCTTCCTGTTAGCCTTGACATCAGTGGAAAGATAAAGGTTTGTTTTCTGTCACTATATAACCATGTATCTTATAGACACTCCTCCTTAAAGTATTTACTGTGTTGCCTTGAAATTACACAATTGTTGATGTATTTTATCAGTGATGCAATGATCTATATAATCCTTGTCAATGTATCCTTGCTCCTAGCACAACACCTGGGGCATGGTAAGTGCAGAACAAACATTTGCTGGAGGAATGAATGAGCCAAAGAATAAACCAGTCAATGAATTAATTATCTCAATTTACAACCTGAACTTAAGCTCCTATACCAAATAGATAACAGCATGTTGTAGTGGAAAAAAAGAAATGCTAAAGTTCTGATTTTGACATACTAGCCATAAGATCACAAGAAAGTTGCTGACTCTCTTGGATTGTTTGTTTCCTCATCTCTGAACAAATACAAGAAAAAATTACCATCTCAAAATGTTCTGAGAAGTAAATAAGATAACATATATTTATGACTTGGTAGCCTGTAAAGGACTGTGCAGATGTTAGTGGTCACATTGAAAGTGAGTAAATTATAAGAGAATGTATTATAACTGTTAGTGATAACTACAAATGGTGAATAGTATATCCATATTGTAAGCCTCTGAGCTATATTAAACAAAATTAGTTAAAAGATGTCTGAAATCAAGAAATCATTATTTAGGAGAGAATATATTCATCAGGACTTTGATTCTAATTGAAAGTTACCAAAATGACAAATGTGATTTTTTTCCTCTCCCATGCAAGAATTCAAGGCTGCTGAAGTGTTGCTGTTCCGTACACTAACAGATGAAATTATTCAAATACATTATCTTCCCTACTGTCACTGTTCACAACAAAATCTTTACTGTATTAAGAAGCTTTCCATGTATCATGGTTTTAATTAATATTTTGTTTCCAGAGAAGATGCAACAGGCGATTTTTATGTAAAGCATTCTTTTTGACCTATAATTGATGAGATACTTCATTTTAAAAAGAAAAGTAAATAGGAATATAGAAATACTCTTCCTTAAGTATTACTATATATAACTCACTAATACTTTTATCATACTATCTATCCACTATGTGTATGTGTGTGTATCCGTTTCATTGACATATGTTATTACCACTTATTTCTAGTGTACATTTTTTCTGAATAGAGTTTTCCTTCCTTGTAGTGGCAGATTATTTTTATTAAATGGAGTGTGAAAAATTAAGAGATGCTCCAATCCAATTAGATCTTCTATTTTCTGTTGTGTTTCTAATGACAAATATATACTACTTGTGTTCTTTCAATATCCTCAAGGGGGTTCAAAAAATAATCCTAGATATATTTGATATCTCATACCTTTCTCCTTCATTTGTTGACATATATGGCAATTTCAGCTTTTTATTTCTTTTACATATATCTAGTATTCTTAGGAGAAAATTAAATAAGAGAAAATTACAGGTTTGTAGGAAGTTTTCTCATTTCTGCTTCTTCTGCTTCTTTTAGGACATAGTGGGCTTTATGTTTAAGCCTGGTGTTTAATGAAGTCAAATCTATTTAGTCCTGATTGCTCAGTATTTACAATCTGAGGAATTAAAAAAAATAAAAAAGACATAGCTGGCCTCTTGTTCTGAAAAGTTCTCTGGTGTTGGGCGGTGGTTTGCTCAGAAGAAGCAGACATGAAAATGGAGGGAAGTAGGCTGTCCACTCTTGCTTTACCAATCCCTCAAAGGAAATATTACAATCCTTCAATGTCTATGATCCTTTCTAATAAAATGTGCACTCTGCAACTTAATGAAATGGAGGAAAAAGTTATTAAACACATGTGACAAAATTGCTATTTATAGAAAGGGAATAAAAAAACCCCGTTTTGCCATGATAATTCAGAATTTGTAGAATAATCATGCTTGTTATGAAAATCCCTACTGAAATACGAAAAGCAAATCCTTGTATCCACACACTGATTATTACAGCGTGGTTGGTTACTATATATCCAAAACAAACAAACACAGACAATATCCACAGATGGATAATGTAAAACCAAGGGCAATAAATGGTTTCCACACAACAGAAACTTGGTTTCCACACAACAGAAACTTGGTTTCCACACAACAGAAACTTGGTTTCCACTGGGAAGTTAACAATTATATAACTAGGGCAAGGTTTATGAGGTCAAACATGATAGAAAAATCTGCATATATTTAGCTACCCACTAGTATCAAAAGGTATTACATAATAATGCTTGAAATATGGTGCTTAGCAGAATGATTAATATATACCTCTAAATGTGGTATTACCTATTAGGTATAGATAACTATATACACACACATATATACATACATATACACAGTGTGTAGCTGTTTATGCCAAATGACATACAAATAGAATATATAGCAGTAAAACACATTTTTTTTTCTAAATTCATGTATCCATAGTGGTTACTAGAGAAATGTTAAAAATTTTTGGATTTCCTTAAAAGTTTAGGGTAGCTTTCTGTAGTGAAATGTGTCTACCTCTCTCTCTCTCCTAAAATGTGCTGAATAGCACTATCCGAAAGGACCCTTGAATATTGAATCATTGTCTTATCTAGCTGAATGTATCTTCTGCCCTAAATTGTGGTCAAATTGGTTATTTTTTTCCCTCTTCTACATAGAAAAGGGTGGAGGTGACAAATGTGACAGGTGATTCAATTGTCTTATTGTCTTACTGGCACACTTATTTAAGTACTTAGAGATCTTGGGCAATATCCGTATCTAAATTCAGGTAAAACTCTTTTAACTTGAAAGACTTTGAGGTAAAACTCAAAAATTCAGGTAAAACTCTTTTAACTTGAAAGACTTTGAGGTTTCATGCCTATGAAAACAGACTCTTGCCTATTTTTTAAAAAAATGATGAAAAGGAAGTGCAGTGTGTCTTAAAGACCTAGTTCCTTCCTATATTAAGGATTTCTCTATAACATGATATTTGAATTATTGGTATTAATTGGACAGATCTTACGAGTAAATAAATTAAGCCATCTTATTCACATTATCTGAAAATATAATCACTGACTTTTTAGTCTTTTCTCCTTTATGTCCCTCTATCTTGATTAGACCTTTATAAAAATGCAAATGCCTTTGGTAGAGATTGCAGCTTAGAGAAATTTCCATCTGTGATCCTTAACCAGGTGGACTGTGAAAAGGAGGAGTTGGACAAAATTGGGCAATTCATAACTAGAATGGATGTAGAGGTGTGAGCAGAGATGGATGGAGAAACCCAGGGAGAAAGTGTTTTGGAGCAGCTGAAGAAAAAAAGATTTGGGAAATTGAGTCAAAGACAGACCCTACAGAATTTCAAATGTTTAGCCAGTATTAGCATCAGTTTTGCCAAGTGAACTTAATGTAGTGTGGCCTTAGTCCATCTATTTTAAGTTTGGAAAAAAAACTGTCATCTCTAAAATAAACAAACAACAAAAAAAATTAAAACTCTGATAAATATATTTCATCTAAATCTAGTAGACATGGTTATGAGATGTCATACTACAAGAACAAAAAGTTTTATTGATCTTTTTTCCTTATGTGGTGGTTTTTGGATTGAGAAGAAATAGGGGACTTTTGAAATGAGAAGTCAATATAAAATTCTGGTATCAAGGAATAGAAATGGATTCACATTATCCCATTATTTAAATGCCTCAAGATAACATATTGCTTGGCAAGAATTTTCTGCTAAATTTCTGCTAAATGCTGGAGAGGAATTTTGTTGTGTTTCCCTCACCCTGAAGTCAAAACATCTGGAATCAAGTCCTGACTCTGTCATTTACTATTTCTTTTATTGGAAGCAACCTCTTATTTCAACTGACCCCCAGTTTCCTTACCTGTAAAAGCAGAGTGCCAAGAGGATAACTAATTATAAAAGATAATGTGAATGTAAACTTCTCTGGCAAAGACGATTATTTGTGGAGGATCAAATTATCAAATCTTGGGAGGTGCTTGATAATATTTATCTTCATACATACCAGGGATTTAGAAAAACTCATTGCAGAAATTCCCAATAATTCATATAACCTATAGATATCAAATATACTTCGAGCATTGCTAAGGAGAGATTGGTAAGTTCAAAGATTTTATTTTTAATTATTATTATTTTTTAAAAGACTTTATTTATTTATTTGACAGACAGAGATCACAAGTAGGTGGAGAGAGAGAGAGAGAGGAGGAAGCAGGCTCCCCGCCGAGCAGGGAGCCCTACGTGGGGCTTGATCCCAGGACCCTGAGAACATGACCTGAGCCGAAGGCAGAGAGAGGCCTAACCCACTTTAACCCACTGAGCCACCCAGGATCCCCAAGCTCAAAGATTTTAAAATATCCCCTACACTCAAGGTTCTTACAATGATCAGTTTGAAGAACCAAGTCCTCCTGGCTGTAGTCAGTTGGTACGGTGAAAGAGAGTCAGTTATTCACATCTATTTTTTAACTCCCTCTTCAGCAATTTGCACTTGTAGTTGAAATCAGCCATAGTCAGAGTATTTACACCATAAGACTCTGTCGGCTTTGAAAACCAATCTCTCCCTTATACCTAGCAGCTCTTGGGAGGTTAAAATGTATTAGTACACCTCTGGATATTTAACAAATGATAGAAATATGTAAATTAGGTTCCATGAAATAGAGTTTCTCCTATATGCCTGGTAATCAAGCCTTCCTTGGAATTTTATGTGATTTCAATAAGCCTTTCCTAGGAAAGATTTGGCATAATTGAAGAAAAATAAGCCGAGGGATTCAGGTATAAAGACTGATGTGAGGTAAGGTGCATTAGTCAGAAATGTTCAGATATTTGAAATAAGAGTGATTAGACTATTTGGCTGTAGAAGAGAATGCAATTAATGCTCACACTATTTTATAGTAAAAACTGTGTGTGTGTGTGTGTGTGTGTGTGTGTGTGTGTGTTTGATATAAATCAAGGCCAATATGGGTAAATCTTTGAATTTCAGGTTGATATGTCAGTAAGTTTGCAAAGAATATGAGAACATGGTAAAACCATCAAAGAATTTTGGAAGAAAAATTAAGTGGTCTCAACTGTGCAATTATGAAAAGAATAATTTCAATGGATACATTATTGCAAACTGACAACCATTTGGGAGACTATTGTGATAATTCAGTTTTGAAGCTACATCAAGTCCTTCATAAATTCAGATCGTGTGAAACTACATTAAGGAGGGAAGAAAGTAAGGGAGATAGGAAAACCCCAAATTGGAATGAAAAGTATCCAATTTAGTCATGTCTATAGAAACAGAGCACAGTATTTTACCCCCTCAAGAATACCCATTATCTTTAAAACAATCCTTTACAATAGAAGATCTTGAAAGTTTTCTTTCAAGTAGATAATATGCTGATGAAGGAAATGGTCCAAAGAGAAGGCTGTTAGCTTGAGAGAAAACATTCATCAGTAAGGGAGACATATGCATGCTGTTCTTCTGGTTTCCTCTTTAAAAATAACACCGTTATCACTCATTTGGAGACCTATAAGAACTGAGCCAAACTTTGGTCTGCTAAACCCATCCATTTTCTTCCTCCTGAACTCACTACTTCTGCCATTCACTTTTGTTTTCTAAAATAGTAGATTGCAAATATCATACTTCGTTGCCATTACTCTCAGGCTTCCCTTCCCATTTATGGATCAGTCACTGCTGTTTTTCACTTTCTGTACAAAACACATGTTTTCTACAATCTGCAGAACTGTCTTTTCTACTTATGATAGACCCTGTGTTTTCAAGGAAAACCCTATTTCTCATATAAATATGATATTTTGGTATTTCTAGTCTCTATTTAATATAAATTATAATATCATCAAAATAAAAGCCAAAATATCATCAGAGATCATCTAAACATATCTTGTTTTATATATGGGCAAAAAAGCAAACAAGATGCACATTGACTGGCTAGGGCCACACAGTTCATTAGTGGGAATTCAACATTTTTTTCTTTCATTCACAGTTAATCATAGATCTTAGTTTATTTTTAGTTTTAAGCCCTGATTTTTAGTATGTGTGTCTGTGTGCGTGTGTGTACAATCTCCACTTATTTTAATGTGGGCTTCAAATTGTAGAGTTTAGTTTTCAACGCACAAAAAGATATGCTTGTTGAAAGTCAACATGTAGTCAAAATATAAGGTAATCAAAACTGTTCATTTTAAATTGACTCCAATTCTAACTACAACCTGAAATTTCAAAACATAGTCAAGCAGTGATCTTTGCCACTCATATCTGAGATCCAAATGGCCCTGCAGATGTGAAACTGTCTGTTGCTATGGAAGAACAGCTGCAATCAGTTAATGAGTCAAGTCAGCATGAGCTCAAACACTAGAGACTAGCATGTTCCATCTGCATGGCACAGAACACTAGGAAAGGAGGCAGTGAGCCAAACTGTTGGAGGAGTGGCCCCGTAAGTGACACAGCTGTGAGCATAATTAGGTTCATCTCCTACTGGCAAATAGAAGTGTTGTTTACCCTTGTATGTATGAAACTCAGCCATCAGCAGACCAGTCTTTAATCCTGTCCCCACTGTGATAGAGCACCAACCCATTCTGGTCAGATAGACCTGATAGGCTCCCCCTCAAAATGAGAAAAGATCTTTGTGTAGACTGCAAGAGGAAAGCAGGTCAATTTTCCTGAGATTTGAGAGAAACACAGGCATTTTCTTGCTGATCTTTGCTTTTTCCTTTTTCTTTATGGTCAGTAATTGTCTAGAATTTGACAAAGGAAGAATGGGAGGTGTTCAGAGCCTCCACCAATTTCCAACAAAAAAGCATTAGGCCAACTTGGGGTCTGAACTGTCATGGTTAAATACCATGATATAAATGAGACAGGATATTTACTGAAACTAGAACACATGTTTAATTTTAGTTTATGAGTTCAAAATCCTGAACTTAAATACAGAAGTGTTGCTCTAACTACTATAATACATAGGAATTAGAAAATAAAAATCATTCTGAAAATCACTTCCAAATCTCATAAATTAAACATGTGGGAATCATTATTCAAGGATGAGGTTTCTATTTTCCAGAATCTTTCATTTAGCCAGGTTCTCACTACCACCTCTGAGATAGGTAAAAAGTGATGCCATGGTTAGTGATGAGATAGGTAAATTTAACCAGGAATACAAAGCAGTAACATGAGGAATTATACACACACGCACACACAGAGATGCACACACACAGGAGTGTGGATCCACAGAGAAACATTACCGATAATAATATAGCATCATCATAGGTATATTATTCATTAAGGAAAGAGAAAGGTATCTTTGCATTTATAATACACAGCCTTACACAGTAACAATGCCACCATCACCACTGTCACTATCACCACCATGACTGCTCCTGCTCTTGCTGTAAACAAGTTCTTTTCACATGTGCCAAGCCCTATGCCTGGCAACAGAAGTGCACCATATCCAAACTACAAACTGTATTTTTTATTTATCAAACACTATTAATCTGAACCCTGTTTACTGAGTTATAATAACTGAGGATAATTACTGTTAATATCACCACTTTATAGATAAAAACTAAGGTACAGAGAAATTAACTCACTCATCTAAAGTCACATATCTAAAATGTGTAGAGCTGTAAGTGAAACACAAACAGTTCAATTCTACAGCCTATGTCCCTATTCATTGCATTCTACTGGGTCAGCAAATGTGGTTGGTGTTTTTGAAAGAAAGAAAGAGAAAGAGAGAGAAGAAAGAAAGAAAAGAAGAAAGACAGGGAAGGAAGGAAGGAAAGAAGGGAGGAAAAAAGAAAGGAAAGAGGCAGGAATATAGAATGGTGTCCCAAATAAATATCAAATTGTCTAAATGTGAATTAAATATTCCTTTCAGAAGCTAGAAAATATTATTATGTTTAGACATCTTAAAATCTCTGGATAAAAATCTTGATTGGCAGCTATCATTTGATCAGGCTGAAGATGCACAGCTCTAGGATATTCAAGCCTGCCAAGCCAGGTTTTAATTCGAGAATAAACTAAGGACAAATGGAATCAACATTTGGTTTAAAGAAGCTGTCTAAGGTATCTCTCCAGAGAGTCTTCAAACATATGTCAGAGTGCTCTCACTGTGTTTCATTTTTTGGTGCCTGTGAATTTGGTAAATCTAGACATAGTTCTCTAGAGAACAGAGTAAACAGGGTTGCAGATTAATAGTGCTTGATAAATAGCAAATACAGTGTGGAATTAATTGACTTTATCCCACTGAAATGATAACTCATTTTGCTCAACCAATTTGGCAATCCTGTCACTTTGATGTTTCCTCCCTCATCCTCAGCGAAGACAGGACCAGCACTGATTTTGAGTGGACATGGGAACAGGCATCTGGGCTCATTTTCGACCAGACTCCCACTCACTGCAGAAGGGAAAAAGTCATTATGTACCTGAATGGGGAAGTTGACATGATTGAATTAATGCAGGACAGTAGTTAAAAAGAAAATATTACAAGAAGCAATAGAAAAATGTCCAATCATCTTGGGCACCTAGGTGGTTCAGTTGTTTAAGCATCTGCCTTTAGCTCAGGTCATGATCTCAGGGTCCTGCACCAGAACCCCATGTCAGACTCCCTGCTTGGGTAGGAACCTGCTTCTCCTATTCCCTTTTCTGCTCCCCCTGCTTGTGTTTGTTCTCTCTCTCTCTCTTTCTCTTAAATAAATAAATAAATAAAATCTTAAAAAAAAAAAAAAGAATTTCCAATCATCAAAATATCTCAAGAAAGTTTTATTCGTAGTGTTTCGCTGATTTGGCTCTGTTTCTCTGTTCCACCCAGCATGTATACCCCCTTCATATGAGCCATAATTTCCTTTTCTAATGTTTTAATTTTCCTTTTACTGACTGTGGCTCCTCTGGCACTCTTGGTATTCCATGGCTTCTCTCCATAATACCCTGATGCTCTTTAAAGGGATACAAATTGGAGCTGGCAACTCCTGTTTATCAGAAGTTTCTATCCTGAGGCAGGCAATCATCCCCTCCATAATTTGGAGAACTAGTTATGAATTATGGCTAGATTGCAGCCACAAGTCTCTTTTCACCTTTGTTATTTTTGTCTGCATCGAAATTGCATAATTCTAATCAGGGACTTGGTTTGCCTTTGTTCTATAAAGGCCCATCCACACACATGGAAATTTTATGTCTTATGCAGTAATACTTAGTTACAGAGCATTATCCCTAAAATAAAATACTTGATTGGTGAATGGAATAAAGAAGATGATTGAAAATTATATTGCACATCCAAGCGCTGACCAGAAAATAACAGTTCACTTTGTTTCAGGATCATTTTGAGGAGGAAAATAACAGAATAGAGTCCATTCGAATATAGAATATCTACCTGTGCATGAAGTGACCTCTTATTTTTCTTATTGTGTTTTTAACTTGTGTAAATCATGAGAGTTAAAGCAGTAAAGTATCTCACACTGCCGTAATTATCAACACCTTCATATCTTAAATATCAGTTCATTGCCTACAGGCATAAAATAAAGAATTTTGATCCCAGTAAGGTATTTTTATTCTGGTAAATTAGCAAAAGGCCACATATAAATAGGTTTGTGTGAGAGGAAAAAAGTCAGCTACACGTGTGAATACAAATGTACTAAGACAGGTCGCCAGTATATAAACAACTCCTTCTTAAGAACTGGAAAACATTAAGAACAAGTATTTTAAAACTGGTGTCTGAGCGCTGCTTTCCTTGGCAAATGTACATACATAGTTCAAAGTAGAAAAAATATGTGCTTTCTAAACTTAACTAGACATGGAAATTAGGATATAAAATGTAATATCTCTGTATTTTAAAGATATAAAAGAATTTTTTCTTAAATTTACACAGCAAATTTGTATATTTACAAAATAATCCCACATGCATTACCTTATTTGAGATTTATTTATCAGCTTATTTGATTCTAAGTGTTTGAGGTAGCCTCACAAATCATTATTCCCATGTTACCAATGAGAACAATGCAATTTGTGGAGACTGTAACTTGCCAAAGGTAATACAAGTAGTGGCAAAGATCAGATTTAAGTTTAGCTTTTCTGATCCATGTCCAATGCATTTCTAGGTTTGGTTTCAACTGCCAAGTCTGACCGATTGGTATTAATACTTGGGATGTCATGTGCAAAGAATTTTGAGACCCTTTATGTGCTTGGTGAGAAAGGGTACTATGATTCAAATGGATTTGACTATGGACTTAGAGCTTAAATAGCAGCATAAATATCATGAATTTTCTATTGCTTTTCTACATGTTTTCTTTTTTCTGTTCACTTTGAAAACCAGTGCAGTTAAATCTCTGAAACAATGTTGCCTATCAATACATGTGCATGTCTCACACCCTTCCTTTGTATTTGCATTGATACTCAGCACACCAACCATCTCAGTTCAACGGCAAGATGCCATAGCTTTGCTTTGATCTTGGTTTTGACACATTTTCTTCTCACCAAGGTCAGCCTGCTTATTCTGGCTATAGCACGCCCAGACACTTCTCTAAAACCCCATTTGAGTATTTCCTCCACTGTGAAGCACTTTCCCTTTTCCCCTGTCACCTGTAGTTCTATCTCCTTCTTCCTCTCCTTCTCTCCGATAATCTTAGAATTACCACCCTACACAGTTTGCTGTTCCATGTACCTGTAACTCTTATCTCCCCCAATTAGATTTAAATGACTTAAGGGCAATTTTTATATTTCTGTATTCTTCACAATTTCGTGTGATCATTTATTACCATTGAGTGGTAATAAACCACTCAAAGTAATTCAAGAGATTGATTTTTTTTTTAATTTCAAAGAAAAGAAAACAGTTGAATTGGGAAAGTGGGGGAATTATAAAAAAAAAAAATTATCCTGTGTCACTATAGATATTCCTAGAAATATTTAGAGACCACATTTGCTCATGAATAAAAAACTTAAAATTCAGAGTCAAGAAGAAATTATTGTGACAAGTAAAAAGAAATATAGGGTGCCAACCATATGTTGAGATGGACAAAACCATATGGTGAAAATTACAAATGGCCAAATCCCACAGAAGCTCTGAGATTGGTGATAATGAAACAGAAGTAGCTATAAAGGTTTATATGGAGGAAATGTATTTATTTGTCTTTATCCAGATGACTGACTTTGATAATTTTCATGACACAAAATACAGAAAAAATAGAAAGGTCTCTCTAGATACAAATTAGATGTTCTTCCTAAATACGAATAGAGTATGTGAGGTATCAGCTAATTATCAAGTTTATTCATTTAAATTACGAAAAAAATTACTATCAGGTATTCAGTAATTATTTATTAACAAAATGAATAAATGAACATGTCAATGAATGAGTGACATTATTATACATCCTACTAATTGAAATATTTTTATTAATATTGTTTTGTGAATTATGAATGTGATTATGCTTATTTTCCTCCCAAGAAAACCAAGCTTATATATTTATTTAAGAGATATTAACATTTCTTAAGGCACCTGGTGGCTCAGTCAGTTGAACAATTAACTCTTGATTTCTGCTCTGGTCATGACCTAGGATTGAGCCTCACCTCTGCTCCTGGCTCAGCAGGGAGTCTGCTTAAGGATTTCTCTCCCTCTCTCCCTCCCTCTGCTCTCCCCCCTCTCTCTCTTTCTCACTCAAATAAATAAATATGTAAATAAATCTTTTTTTAAAGAGATATTAACATGCACATTTTCGGGGCGCCTGGGTGGCTCAGTGGGTTAAGCCGCTGCCTTCGGCTCAGGTCATGATCTCAGGGTCCTGGGATCGAGTCCCGCATCGGGCTCTCTGCTCAGCAGGGAGCCTGCTTCCCTCTCTCTCTCTCCCTCTCTGCCTGCCTCTCCATCTACTTGTGATTTCTCTCTGTAAAATAAATAAATAAAATCTTAAAAATAAATAAATAAAATGCACATTTTCTTCATATTAAAATCAGGATATTTCTTGTAATCAATGGAATGTCATAGCTAATTTGCCATATCTTTTATTTCTTTTTTTTTAAGGATTTTATTTATTTATGAAAGATAGAGAGATAGTGGGGGACAAGCAGAGGGAGATGAACAAGCAGACTCTGTGCTGAGCACAGAACCCCACATAGGGCTGATCTCAGCACCCTAAGATCACGACCTGAGCCAAAACCAAGAGTCAGATGTTTAACCAAATGAGCCACCCAGGCACCTCAGTATATTATTTCTTAACTGTCCATTAAAAAGTGCTATGATTTATTAAAGTGATGTCTTAAATTTAATTTAATGATACATAGTGACTATCTTACCACAAGTCAGGCAGTGCTTAAAATAATATATTAATATATATACATATATACACACACTATAATACAATGTCATATATGTATTATAGTATATGTTGTTTAATATGGTGTTCTATATTATCATATAACATTTGTATTATATTATATTACATTATATTTAGAGCAAGCCCCAAAATGACTTCTTACAAGAGGAACTATTAGCATCCCCATTGTGCTGTCAAGGAACTAAAGCACAGATAAAGAAGTAACTTCTTCAAAGCTACACAGTTCTTCCTATGTTTTCTTCTAGGATTTTTATGGTTTCAGGTCTTATGATCAAACCTTTGAGTTAATTTTTATGTATGGTGTAACATAGTGGTCTAGTTTCATTCATTTGCATGTGACTGCCTAATATCCCTAACATTATATATTGAAGAGAACTGTCATTGTCCCATTGTATATTCTTTTCTTCTTTGTCATAAATTAAGTGAACATATATGTGTAGGCTTATTTCTGAGCTAAATTTATTCTTTAAACTATATAGATTTTGCCAGTTTTATAATATCCAAGGACCCTTATCGTATGAATCCTTTAAAGACAATAAATAAAATACAATGAATTATATAGTAAGTCCATTGTACTGAAATATATACTATCAAAAACATTTCAGAAATAAATATATAATTCTTCACTAAAACACTTAACTATCAAGATTTATCTGAAGTTCAGTAATTGTCATGATTTCAAGTTTGGATGAACATACATAGTATTTCCAGATGCTTCAAACAATTAACTGTGATATAAAATTATCCTGACAAAGTCTAGGATATTGCTAATGCTAATGTATTTTGTAGCCTACATTTAGAACTAAAGGAAAAGGTGTATTTTAGTTGAAGACTAGTGAAAATAAGATACTTTTTTCTCCATCCAATGACATAATAAAGAGGGAAGGCTAAGTACAGTAGTAAGACTATCTCTACCTTGTTCAATTAAGAAAAACCAGGTAGAGATGAAAGAATTAACCAAAGAGACATGACTAGTCATTAGTAAATTGGGAGTAGAGTCAGGAAAAATGTGATCTAGACTACAAGGGAAGAGAGAGTTTTTAATGGGAAGAAAAGTCAAAATGTATCGGATCATAATTGTGCAATCTGACAATCCTTGGTTTGAAATTTGAGTCTGTCATTGCATTAGGTGTGCACGAACTTGGGCAATTTATTATATGCCTTAGTTTCTTCTTGTGAAGGGATGAATTAATTTTATTAATTTTTTTCCATTTGTCATTCTCCTTGCAACACTGATGTGAAGCACATAAATTTTCCAATGTTTTTAGGAATTTAGAGATCAATGTTGCAAAAATACAATGCCATATACATGCTTCTTAAGGAGACTTTACAGACAATATCACAAAATCCCTCAGATGGCATCATATCTATACCTCTTGAGAAACCTCTTCAGTCAAAGAGGTATTTTGTTTGAAAGTGGTACCTACAAATCATAATCATAATCTTGGTAAGGAACAATATATAAAATATTTGGTACAATGCCTGGAATCTAGTACGTCCCAAGTAAATATTACCCATGATCATTATTAGCATGCCTTTATTTTTTCCTCTTCTATTTATTCTCAACCCCTGTCAACAGTTTGCTTTTGTTGTCCTTGTCTGTTATCACTACTTCATCAATATTGTTCCAATAGAAGTATAGGCCACCAATTGATAATAATAGTTTTTGAAGTGTTTTGTTTGTATTCTAAACAGCATTTATTGAACTACCTATCTACCTTCTACTTATCTACTTTCAATTGCTACTAAAATGTTGTCTTCTCTATTCCACACAAAACTCTATAAGGGAAGAAAAGGCAACTATTCCTATTTTTTAGATTGTATTAGTTAATAAAGTTATTTATCACCATGACAATTCTTTGTAACAAACAACCACAAAATCTCAATGGCACATGCAATAAACATTCATTGTTTAAACATCTGGGTATAGTTGCATTAATCTTGGCTGGACTTTTTCAGGTTTAAGAACTCCACGGGCTCTGAGATGAGGTAGTTCTATGCATTATTAGTCTTTCATCTTCCAACAGTTTAGACCAGGCATATTCTTTTTTTTTTTTTCCCCCTAGTAGGCTCCATGTTCTATCTACTGAGCAACCCAGCCAGGCACCATATAAGACAGGCATATTCTCATGACATTTGCAATGGTACAAGAGAGGAAGTGGAACTGTGTTATGCCTCTTAAGACCCAAACTTTAAATTTCTTATTTTTTAACAAAAGCATACTCAGCAGATAATGTAGATGATTGTGAATTTGAAACAGAGCAGGTAAAAAGGCAAAGGGGCAAACTTCAGTCAAAAGAAGTTGTGTTGCTTAGGAAAAAATACCATCATAACACAAGGGAAGAGCTCCACATAAAAAAAAGGAGGTACTGAAAATGGAAAGATATGGCTTATTCAAAAAATGAACAACAGGCATTGGCTGTAGCAACATTTTTCTAAATATGTCTCCTGAGGCAAGGGAAATAAAAGCAAAAATAAACGACTGGGATTAGATAAAAATAAAAGGCTTCTGCACAGCAAAGGAAATAACTAAACTAAAAGGCAACCT
Organism: Mustela nigripes; assembly: GCF_022355385.1. Classification (NCBI taxonomy): domain Eukaryota; kingdom Metazoa; phylum Chordata; class Mammalia; order Carnivora; family Mustelidae; genus Mustela; species Mustela nigripes. The sequence continues at coordinate 16,861,877 of NC_081557.1, forward strand.
GTGGAATGGGAGAAGGTATTTATAAATGAAATATCCAATAAAGGTTTAGTATTCAAAATATAGAAAGAATTTACACAACTCGATATAAAAAAAAAACAAAACAAATAATCCAATTAAAAATGGGCAAAAGACATGAACAGACATTTCTCCAAAGAAGACATCCAGATGGCCAACAGACACATGAAAAGATGCTCAACATCCCCAACCATCAGGGAAATGCAAGTCAAAACCACAATGAGAAATCACCTCAAACCTATCAGAATGGCTAAAATCAAAAACATGCATTGGTGAATATGTGGAGAAAAAGGAAGCCTCCTGCACTGTTGGTGGCAATGCAAACTGATGCAGTCACGGTGGAAAACAGTATGGAGGATTCTCAAAAAGTTAAAAGTAGACCTACCATATGACTCAGTAATTCATTCCACCACTGAGCATTTACCCAAAGAATATAATAATATTCATACAAAAGGATATATGCACTCCTGTGTTTATTGCAACTTACTTACAAACAGCCAAATTATGGAAGCAGCCCAGGTGTCCACTGACAGAGTAGATAAAGAAGATGTGATACACACACACACACACACACACACACACACACACAGAGTGGAATATTATTCAGCCATAAAAGAAGAATGAAATCTTGCCATTTCAGTTCAAGCTAGAGTATAGTGTTAAGTGAAATAAATCAGAGAAGAAGCAAAGAAACAAAGGAAAATGAAGAAAAAAAACCAAAAAACTGCCTTTTAACTATAGAGAACAAACTCGTGGTTGCCAGAGGTGGGGGGAGGTTTGGGGGATGGGTGAAATAGGTGAAGGGGATAAGATTACACTTAACATGATGAGCACTGAGTAGTATATGCAATTGTTGAATTATTATATTGCACACCTGAAAGTAGTATAACACTGTGTGTTAACTAAACGGAATCAAAAACTAAACTAAAATAATCAACAGGGTCACACACACAAAAAAGAGTTGTGATAGAATTCCTATGCTGATTCTAGATGAGTGGCTGGAGGAACTTTGTTTTCTAGACAGGTGACTTCAGAGACTTCATTTTGTTTGTTTTCCTTTTTTCAAGGGCCTGAGTACCCTCCTCTTTAAATTCAAATATTCTTACTATTTCTGTATAAAGGATTAAATGAAATGATACATGTGAATGCTTAAGAAAGTATCTGGTACACTGATAATTACTACTGTTGGAAGAATAATCATGGTACTGATGATTAATAATGTTATCATGAGTGAAATAAGTCAAGCAGAGAGAGTCAATTATCATATGGTTTCACTTATTTGTGGAGCATAACAAAAAGCATGGAGGACACGGGGAGTTAGAGAGAAGGGGGTTGGGGTAAATTGGAAGGGGAGGTGAATCATGAGAGACTATGGACTCTGAAAAACAATCTGAGGGGTTTGAAGTGGGGGGGGGATGGGAGGTTGGGGTACCAGGTGGTGGGTATTATAGAGGGCACGGATTGCATGGAGCACTGGGTGTGGTGAAAAAATAATGATACTGTTTATGCTGAAAATAAATAAATGAAAAAAAATGTTATCATAAACAACTGGATTGTAAAATAGGATTAGTATTCAATTGACTAATGGTGTGTGTTTAGGCATCATTCCCAAAAAATTAATATGGAAAGTGGATGCACAGGCATTAGTTCTAGGATAAAGTCTAACTCTTTAATTCTAGTGAAGTAATAATTCAGAAGCATGAATATAGTATTAGGACTCAGGAATAAAGGGCCGTATTCCAGATTGGCTAGTATCTGTGTGACCTTGGGAATGTCCCATTTCTTTTTAGGCCAAGACTCAATTGCCTCTTCCATTACATGAAGCAGTTTAGTAGCAGCTGAGACTCTAAAATTCTTTTTAGAGCTAGCATTCTGTGAACCTGGTCAACTTTGGATTTAATATTCAGAAAGAATACCAGTCCTTCTAGTTTGCATTCAGTAGAGAGAAATAAAAAAGAATGCATGATTTAAAGGCGCTAAGGTTCCTCCCTCTGACTTTGTCAGCCCGTTTGCTCTGGTTTCGTTCAGATGTTGCTTGATGTATAGCCAAGGCGATATCAGAACTCTATGAAAGAAACTGCAGATTTTCCTAGGATGGTTGCTGAGTGCCCCAGTTATTTCCAAATCTATTATAAGAAGAGAAATAAAGCATGAAAATGGGCAACTTCTCCAATAGTTCTCAAATAGGAAAATGGGGAAGCTTTAGAAAAGCCCCAGGCTCTTCTGCTCCACAGATTAAATTCTGCAAATTAATGTAATGCCAACACACTGAGGGGGTATTGTTGGTGGGGAGGCCGAAGGGCAGTGGCAGAAACAGTCTTATAATCTGCTGCCAAGAGATCTGGACAAGGGGATCTTCTTCTACCCCTTGGCACTTTTCTAACTGAAATCCTGCCTAACTGGCAAGACAGATTTCCATGTAGATGGAAGGACTGAGCTGCACGAATTCGAAAAAGTAACCCAGCATGACCTTGTCTCCTCTGGATAGGTATATGGAGCTCTTGGCAACTAGCAGGCTGCTGGCGTCCTCCTGATAGGCTGAGAACTGATCCAAAAATCTGACAGAGTGAGTGAGAGTGTGTGTGTGTGTGCGTCTGTGTGTCTGTGTGTAAAGCTTGTACATTCCAGACATTTTCACTTTGATGCATTACTCAGGCATATTATCGATGATTCATTATTCTGTCTTATACATACATTAAAAAATTGGAAATACAAAGTTAGTCTATTGTTAAAAATTTTCTAAAACCTACCAGTTAGGTTCCACCACAAATTATAACTGCCCACCCAAAGCAAAGCAAGATTGTAAAGACTGGATGGCACATGGCCAGTACAGATGCTTGGAAATCACATGATGTTAAAGGAGAGCTTCTGTTATTAGGGCATTACCAACAATATTTCATAGTAACCGCTTTAAGCTGTGGTTCCCTTGATATATTTTTAAAATACCCTTAGGTTTGTTAGTTATGTTAGTTTGCTAGTCTGTTCTTTTGTAACTTATGTGGTTACCATTTTTGTTGTTATTTTTATTCTACTTAACCAGTAGAGGAAAAAGGTATTTTAAAACACTGGCACTGAAAATAAACTACCTAAATTCTAATCCCAGCTCTACTACTTGCTAGCAGGAGGCCTGATCTTGGTTTCCTTATTTGTAAAATAGTTATGATGAAAAAATTAGTGCTCATTCCATGGGATTATAGTGAGGTACAAGTGCATCCAGCAAGGGGAGAATGTATATGCCACTAGAGCAGATTTGGAACTTAGATCTCCTCTAGGATGTCCCTGTATTGGAGAAATTGGGAAATGGGATTCTATGGGACAAGGACTAAATCCTGAGAAGATAGGGCAGTATCAGTACACTGTAGATTACAAACTAGATGTTTAAAATACTCAAGTCTCTACTTTACACATATTGCTCTTAAAGTCTCCCACTGTACCTTATTAAGGGAATGTTTTTGAAGCCCTGCCTCTGTCAGTTTTGCTCTCAGAAATGAAAAAGAGATTCTTCTACTGTTTGAAGGGGAATGCTCTCTGCACTCCTTCCCTTTTTCTCCTATTATATAAGCATGTTGTAAGAGGAAACAAACTTCAGCACGTGAAAACCCAATCAGAACAGAACCGTAAGTAAACAGATAGACTACTACTTTCCATTTAAAAATTTATTTTCAGTGTTAACCTTGAAAATTCTCAGTTCAATGTTTTTAAGCTAGATGGACTTTTTTTCTAGTTCTGTACATTGAAATCACATCCCTTGCCTTCCTGCCATCCCTGTTAAATTCTAGGTTCCATAATACAGTCAGTTTTGGAGGTTGAGTTTAGAGCAAAGCATAAACTAACCTAATCAAACTAATTGAAAATAAGATATAAAAATCTTAACCTTAGCAGAGGTATTTCCATTTTAAATGAAGTAGTTTATTATTAGCAATGAATCACTAAGTTGATGAGAAGTTTTGGGGCTTTTGGTTTTTTTTTTTTTGTTTTTTGTTTTTTTTTTTTTTTAGGCTCAAAGCATTTAAAACATTTGTCTAAGTCACATAACGAATATAGCAAAGAACTCAGAACAGAACCCTTCCATGCTCTTAGGATGACTCCAGAACCATATAATAAAACTCACAGCACCAGCTCCTGTTCCTTATTCTGAATCCCATGATAACAGATTGGAACAATGCCAGGTAAAAATGGGTACATCTGGTCACCTGGGTGGCTCAGGGGGTTAAAGCCTCTGCCTTCAGCTCAGGTCATGATCTCAGGGTCCTGGGATCAAGCCCCGTATTGGGCTCTCTGCTGAGTGGGGAGCCTGCTTCCCCCTCTCTCTCTCTGCCTGCCTTTCTGCCTACTTGTGACCTCTCTCTCTGTCAAATAAATAAATAAAATCTTTTTTAAAAAAATGGGTACATCTAAACTTACTATATAAGAATGTATTTTAATTGATAAAGGCATGCTATTAGTTTCCCAAATACAATGAGATGTGTAGAATTTTTAGTAAGGTGAGTATGCAAATCAGAACACTGAACCATTTTCATCGGCTCATCCAGGAAGTTCCATTTTATTGGTTTTCTTGTCATAAGTAGGTCTCTTTATCTATATATCTTTATCTATCATCTATCTATCTTCTCTCTATCTACTATCTACCTATTTATTTACCAAACATCTATCTATATATGGTAGGGGCAAGCAAGTTGTCAACTTTCCTTCAAAGATGGTAACAAGTAGATGCATCTTCTAATCTCTGAAAAGCTGTTGCTACCCTCATACTCTATAATTACATGGTAGAACATGTGTGGTAATATTCATTCCCAGTATTTTCAAAGGTACTTGGTATTATTGCCTTTGTTACTATTTAAATAATTTCTTGAGTTATCGACATTTACCTTTAAGCCGCATGAAATTCAGATCTATTTCCACTGGTAGACTCTTTCAGCATCAAAAAGGGTTTTCGTAACCACAATACTTTTTTATATTCCTACATTTCCAATATGTAACAATAATTATATGGACACACAACAGTATGTAGGTAAGGTGCAATGTTCCGCATCATGTCTTCTGATAGACATTTATTTTCTGCTTTTCAGAAACTTTCATTTTCATTCCAAACATTGTGGCAGCTTTCAATGGTAGAGGCCAAATAAGAAAAATAAAGTTCGGGGCGCCTGGGTGGCTCAGCGGGTTAAAGTCTCTGCCTTTGGCCCCGCATCAGGCTCTCTGCTCAGTGGGGGGGCCCGCTTCTTCCTCTCTCTGCCTGCCTTTCTGCCTACTTGTGATCTCTGTCTGCCAAATAAATGAGTAAAATCTTAAAAAAAAAAAGAAAAGAAAAAAAGAAAAAGAAAGTTCTTCCCCAAAGAAAGCTTTGTAATTAAGAAGAAGGTCCTTCAGAAAAGTTCTCTAAGAGAAGCAAAGATAGCTCAGGAGTACATTAAACAAATAAAGGGATTTTGTCAAAGAAGACACTGTATAATGACTATAATTATTAAATTGCCAAACTAAAAGTTTTCAGATATCTTACACTCATTAACATAATGTGAAATTTCCTTGAAAATACTATGTTTTCTAGCATCTGTGTTTTTTAAGAAGGGGCACGTTTCTCTGTAGAGTGCAAAATTCACAGGTAATATTTCCTTTTTTGGTGTTTTTCTTCCTTAAAAAGAAAATTCATTACCATTTTTCAAATCTATGTTAATATTCTCCCCATCTGGTTCACTTTCCAATAGGATTGTTTCCTTTGTGCTTATAGCTGTGAATTACAGCATTGTTTATTGAGTTTTCTCATTAATACCCTGAAATTCCAAGGAGGAGGAAGCTGTACCAAGAAAATGAAAGGTACCCAAACTCCCAAACTCACATTAGATGGAGTGCTTCCTACCAATTTATAGAAAACATTGCAAAATAGACCTTGTTCATTTGGGAGGTTTTTCTTCCTCATTCAGTGTTAGTGTTTAACATTATTCCAACACTCCATGTATAATTTATTTTTGCCTCCAGAATAACTCATTTCACTGCATTTATTATTATTTTTATTCAGGGAAAGACCCTGGCTCTAACACCAGACTGATAAATCTCCTAGGCTCCAAATCTTTAAATGTAACAAATAATTCTTCAGCAACAACCACATTTCAGCTCCTGTCTTCATCACGTGGAATCTTTGCTTTCTATACCACCTAACCTCCAAGAGAATTTCATAGACATCTGTCTCATTTTCATTGATTTTATGAAACTCAAGGGAGAAATCAAGCATTGCTTTCTGTGGCCTCTACCAAAAATGAATTTATGGCAATGTTCAGAGCCAAGAAACCCAGGTTGCTAAATTTTTCTTTTTTTTTTTAATTAAATTTATTTCTTTTCAGCATAACAGTATTCATTATTTTTTCACCACACCCAGTGCTCCATGCAATCCGTGCCCTCTATAATACCCACCACCTGGTACCCCAACCTCCCAACCCCCGCCACTTCAAACCCCTCAGATTGTTTTTCAGAGTCCATAGTCTCTCATGGTTCACCTCCCCTTCCAATTTAGTTTTCCACCCCCACACTGAGTTTTATTTATTTATTTTTTTTAACTTTCATACAGAAGCAAGCTTTATTGTGTGTGGGGTTTTTTGTTTGTTTGCTTTTGTTTTGTTTTGTTCTGGGTTTGTTGTTGTTGTTGTTTGTTTGTTTTTTGACTTTTAATTTTTAATTTTTTATTTTTAATAAACATATATTTTTATCCCCAGGGGTACAGGTCTGTGAATCACCAGGTTTACACACTTCACAGCACTCACCAAAGCACATACCCTCCCCAATGTCCATAATCCCACCCCCTTCTTCCAAACCCCCTCCCCCCAGCAACCCTCAGTTTGTTTTGTGAGATTAAGAGTCACTTATGGTTTGTCTGTTTTGTTTTGTTTTGTTTGTTTTTGGTAGAGTAACCTGACTTGCCTGAAGATAGGTCAAAGATATGTCAAATCCCAAAGCATAGTTAGTTATTCTCAGTCTCTTTGTCAATAGATTGGGGCCACTTTGTCTGTCTTGACAGTGGAATTAGGTCAGATGAAAATATTGGGCTGAGTTATCATATTGATTGATTTATGTGATTAATTCCATTAAAATAATCTAACCAGTTCAGTGTCTAAAAATATAAAGGCATGGAATAATTCTAAAACTCTGACACCCGTAATAACAGCTCACTGAATTTGAAAGTTAAATTCTACAGACACAAAAGGAAAGACATCTTCTGAAGACAAGAATATTAATTAGCTAATAAATTGCATTTTTGAAATAGGCGTTTCTGCATTATTCATCTGATAGTCATTAATAAACCACTATACCGGGCATCTCCCATGATGATAGCTATTTAACAAGTAAGCTAAGATAGGATTGTAATAATATTGAGTCAGAGAGGGGATGTAGTATGTAGTGTTAGCACCATTCATGTTGGATATTATCCTTAACCAAGAGCACTTGGAGTGGTATGGCTTGTTTTCTCAAACATTCATTTAAAAACTGTTCTATAATATGATTGCTAAATTCTTTATAGTATAGATATTTTCACATTTGAATTGTTGTCATTATTTTGAATGATTGGAAAGTAAAAATACATAACAATGAGCAATAACACATGGAATTTACTCTTCTAGTATTTCATTGTATTAAGTTGTATTTATGTCATACTATCATATCAAAAAGAAACAGAACAAGAAAAAAATTAAATACCAGAAAGCAGATTAATTTTACCTTTAAGATTCTAGGATTCCTAGAATCTGATTTTTTTCTGTTATAAGCCCCAAAACACATTCTTTGTGATTAATTCAAAGCATATCACTGCATATCACTACATACTACATATCATTGACCTAAAATTTATTTCAAGGCCACCTAAATATTATATGTCAATGAAAATATAAATAATGCATGTCTATTGCATTCAAATACATTTTTCTATTTATACTTTTATATGCTTATTTAACAACTTTCATAGATGTAATATATAACAATTGTATGGCCTAAGTAGACAATATTTATGGTAAGAATTATTTCCTTTTTTTTTCTTTGTATCCAGTTCCCTTAGCTGGGAAGAAGAGAATAAGTAATACCTCTCTATAATAGAGAATAAGTAACAGTTAAGAAGTAAATTATAAATGCATCTAAGGAAAGAACACAATCTAAGGAAAGAACACAATAAGTGTTTATTTTTATTTGTCCCTTTTGAATAAATAATAGTTCATGTTTTTGAACCCAATTTTTATGCCTACACTTTCTGGTATTTATAAAAATTTTATATATAATATATTATACACATATACACACACACTTTCTTATTTATCTATCTATCCGTCCTCTCTCAGCTCTATCTGGATCTCTGTATTTATGCACACATACTTGGATATTTCTACATATACATCTACATAACACATTTAATCTAATCTCAGCCAAAGAGGTGTAACTACAAGGAATGTTATATCTTGAAAAAGTGACTAAGAGGAACAACAACATTTAAAATTCACCTTACCTATAGTAGTACTAGCATTAATTCTGAATGTTGAATTGATTGTAGCAGAGCATGCATTCTGTGGACATGGTGGTGGATACTTCTTTGGTAACAGTTATTTCAGAAAATACATTGTAACAAGACTGATTCTATAGGGCAATGTGGTTTTGTTCTAGACTTTAGTCTAGTTCCCTAACAGCCTTATTTTCTAATCAACATTTATCAAATGTCTGATTAGGGCATCTCTATTATTTTGACAAAGACATAGTCTTCTTGAATTAATCAGAGTGAATGTCTGTTGTCTGAAATCAAGAACTCTTATGACACCATGTACTGGGATTAGTAACAGAGTCCACAACAGTTAGGGAGAATTTAGAAGACAGTGAAAATTACATCCCTAATAATATTACAGAGCTGCTTACAAAACAGTACGAAGGACATGAGGAATTCAGTGATTAGTATATGCAATAACTACTTCTAACAGCACTGGGTGGCTTAAGAAAAGAGTACTGTCATCTTGATTCCTTAAATATTCAGGTCAAATCATACACTGAAGCCCAAGCAGATTCCATGAACATAGTAAAAACTTTTTTATCACTTAAAGGCACAGAGTTGAAGGACACAGAAGATGTGCCACTTAATTCTGGAGTTGCCAGATTACAACAAAAGTTGGATTTAATATCACCAGATCTCTAATATAAAAATTAAGGCATTTGACAATCACAAGTATAGCTTGGAGTATTTTATACTGAATATATGACAGGACCTGAACACCAAGAAGAGGAGGTTGGACATTCCTTGATGCTGTAAATCTGAAGAATATTTATGGAAATGGATTCTGAGATAGTCCAACCAAAATGAAAACTATCATTTTCAGGTCATATGATATTTATTAATATAGATGTAATCACCAGACAGTTTGGATTCGGTATTTCAGTTTTAACCTTTCCAATTTCTGCCTACATGTTTCTGAGACCTCAACTCACCAGTAGGCCATGGAATAAAGATTTCAAATGCCAGAAATTCTTTAATAAGAGGTACAGGGGAGAATATACAATTTTTGGAGGCTATGAATGCAGATGTTGTCTTTCCTTTGTACCTTGCTAGAAGACACACACTTTTCATAAAGGTCTTAAAAAATTTACTGATGAGTGGAACAACATGTACTTTAAAAAGTGCTAGTTTTTCACTACAAATCATGGATATTAGTGAGAGACTTTGATGCTTGAAATGGCTTTCTTAACTTTAGAGGGTTTGGAAGGACTGTGGCAAAATCCAAACATTTATCATCATATTCAGCAGAGCTAGGCATTAGAAGATGATCAACAGTAGTAATCCTTGGCTAAAGTTAATTCATCTTGAGTTCCCTGGAGCTAAGCTTTGTTAGTCTGTTAACACCTAAGATAATGAGTGTAATCAGAAATCTTCCTGGTATAGTGAACATTGAATCAATGTAAAAGAGTCATATTCTCATGTAAGACCTGAAACCATAAAACTCCTACAAGAAAACATAGGTTAAAAAAAACTCCTTAGCATTGGTTTCGGCCATGGTTTTATGCATATGACTCCGAAAGCTCAGGCAACAAGAGCAAAACAAGTGGGACTACATCAAATTAAAGTCCTTCTCTATAGCAAAAACAAACAAAAATAAAATATCAAGAAAATGAAAAGGCAAAACACAGAATGACAGAAAATATCTGCAAACCATGTATCAGATGATGGGTCAATACTCAAAATACATAAGGAACGTATATAACTAAATTGCAAAACAAACAAACAGAGAAATAAATAACCTGGTTAAAATGGGCAAAAGACATGAATAGATATTTCTTCAAAAGAAGTCATACCAATGGGGATGCCTGGGTGGCTCAGTTGGTTAAGCAGCTGCCTTCGGCTCAGGTCATGATCCCAGCGTCCTGGGATCGAGTCCCACATCGGGCTCCTTGCTCAGCGGGGAGCCTGCTTCTCCCTCTGCCTCTGCCTGCCATTCTGTCTGCCTGTGCTCACTCTCTCCCCTTCTCTCTCTCTGATAAATAAATAAAATCTTTAAAAAAAAAAAAAAAGAAATCATACCAATGGCTAATAGGTATATGAAAAGTGCTCAACATCACTAATCATCAGGGAAATGTAAATCAAAACCACAATAATATATCCTAACAATTGTTAGAATGGCTACTATTAAAATGTCAAAAGATAAGAATTATTGGTGAGATGTAGAGAGAAGGGAATCTTTACACACTGTTGGCAGGAAATGGTACAGCCATTATAGAAAACAATGCAGAGGTTTCTCAAAAAACTAAAAATAGAACTATCATAGGATCTAGTAATCTCATTTCTGGGTTTATATCCAAAGAAAACAAAATCACTATCTTAAAGAGATATCTGCATCTCCTTGTCCATTGAAGCATTGTTCACAGAAGTTCAGTATGGAAATACCTAGTGCCCATTGATGGATGAATGGATTCAGCCTGAAAAAAGAAGATCATGCCATTTGTTACAACAGATGAAACTGAAGGTCATTACAGTAAGTGAAATAAGTCAGAGAAAGACAAGCACTTCATGATCTCACTTAAAAATGGAATCTAAAGGAGTTAAAGCTCATAGAAACAGAGTAGAAAAGTGGTTACCAGGGGTCAGGGGTGGGAAAAAGGGGAGATTTTGGTCAAAGGGTATAACTTTCCAGTTAAAGATGAACATTCTGAAGACCTAATATACAGCATGATGACTATAGCAATGTATTGTATATTTGTAATTTGCTAAGAGAGTAGATCTTAAATGTTCTACACACACACACACACACACACACACACACACACACACACGGTGATGAATATGTTAATTAGCTTGACTGTGATAATCATTTTACAATACAAATCACATTGGCACATTTTACACTTTAAGTATTTAGAATTTTTACTTGTAAATCATATTTTAATAAAGCTAGGGGTGGGGAGGAAAACAGTACAAAAACTTTCTGAATTTACTCTCAAACCTGGCATACGAGAAAAGGGACTTATTGTCAAAATTATCAAAGACAATGCGTAATTAAATAGTCGTTGGTAAGAATAATGGGCAGGGAGAACAAATCCAAATTTGGAATAACTGACTATTTCAATGAGGACAAAATTATAATATATATATAATATGAATATAACATACATTTGTATTATATTTATGTATATATTTAAACCTATATAAGATATATACTGTGATATTATTAAACATTATTAAAATCTTATATATATTTTCATATCTTATGGTTAGTTATATCTTTGGTTTAATTTGTTTCTTCATCTTGATCAGAGACACAAATCCTCAATTTATTTGAGAAAATAGGGGTGCCTGGATGGCTCAGTGGATTAAAGCCTCTGCCTTTGGCTCAGGTTATGATCCCAGGGTCCTGGGATCTAGCCTTGCACTAGGATCTCTGCTCAGCAGGGAGCCTGCTTCCCTTCCTCTCTCTCTGCCTGCCTCTCCCCACTTGTGATCTCTGTCTATCAAATAAATAAAATCTTAAAAAAAAAGAAAGAAAATAAACAAATCTTATGGCAATCTACTTCATGGCAAGCATTCCAGAAATAAAGTGTACTATAGAACAGCCTACATACTTTGTTGAATAATTTTTAAAAATATTCTTTCCTTAATATCAAGACAATCACCATCATCATTTGAGTAAGTGTGTATATTTGTAAAGGGCAGATATAAAATTCAGGTGTGGAAGAATTATATGATGCATTGAAACTGAACTAAAGAGGGTATTCAGCTCTGGCCAGGAATATGACATTTGTTAATCATCCCTCATTATAAGTTCAGAAGATGTAACCCCTGTATCCAGGAGTTTGCATACTAAAAGGGAAATGTTGATTTTACTCTATATAGAAAATGAAGGATGGAAATGTTGTATGTATATCACTTTTTTAGTTAGTGTAATTGTTTCTTCTCTAGATAAAGCCAATTAGCTAACACAGTGGTCACCCCAATCACCAAGTGAATTTAGGATGGTGCTCTCAGGTCCTCTGTCTTCAGAACTAGTTTTTGTTTATCTTGAAAACATGTATATATGTGTCTACTGGATTTTATGCTTAAGCATAAAAAAGAATGTGATTGGTTTCAGTCTGTGTAATCTCTTAGTGGATCACTTGAGATATGCATCACATTCTGGCTTAATGCTTATTTAATCACACAGTTGTTTTCTTTCTCCACAACTTTGTGGAGATGATTTCTAGGTTGGGAGATGATTTTGTTTATAATCATATTCCCCCAGCTTTACTAAGTTACTATGTGTACTTTATACATTATGAATTTTGTTTCTTACAAAATATTTATTTAATTACTATCCTTACTGAACACAAAAGTTTTTTTCCTATTGTCTATTTATTTGATTTTCTTGTTCTCCAAACAAATGCAAATGTTCTCAAATAATACAACACAAACAATTTACAGCTCTCATATCTAAAAAGGCAGTGGTGGGAACTGTGATACAGACTAAGAAGGACATGGCTATTTTACGTCTTTGGTACAACTATCTTTGAGACCAGGAGTTGAAAAGTTAAGTACACAGTACACATCTGTATTCTTTCTCCACCTATAGGGAAAAAAAAAATTAACCAGGACTGAAAATATAAAAACATATAAACTCTCCTGGACAATTCCAGATACATTGGCAGAGAGGTGCTTGGGAATATCCTCCAGTGGACCAAAAGAGAACTTACAGATATTATAATATTTCCCTAAATACCAATGTAACTAACTTTGTATACTAATAGAGTAACCCATGAACTAAAGAGAAGTATTTCATTTTGGAAATGTTATCAGAATGGAAAAGTATTGGAAAGGCACTCTCACTATGACACTGCTGTTTAGATTTAACTTGATAATTAACTTAATGTAGAATCACTTTAATTCCATAAATATTTGGACTCCCCAAAAGAGAGCTGGTGAAATGACCCTTTTCATATATATTTTAATCAATCCTATGAAAATGCCATGTCACACCCTCACATAATCTCTATCTCTTGATTGGTATAGTTTTTGTGACAAGAAAACACTAAAAGCAAAAATATTTTCAGTGCTCTTGGAAGAAAAGACTATAAAAAGTAACTGTTTTCATTCCTGCCTTTTGTGGTGCAGAAATCGAAGAATAATCTGAGGGGAGGAAGAGAACTAGAACAACTTAGTAAGAGGTACTAAATTAATCTACATAGCAAAGGGCTTGGATAATTAGCAAAGGAGGAAGCCAGAGAAGGAACTACATTGCCCAGGAAATGTAGAAGAGATGCAGGGAAAAGGTAGTAGAGGCGAACAAATGAGAATCTCTAGAAAATAAAAGGCTTGATGAAACTGAGAAAAGAAAAAGTATTTGCAGATTTACTTATAGGATCCTCCCTGTAATGTTGTTTAAAGGATAAACGCAAATGATAAAAGTCTTTTTAGAATAGTTTCTTGTTTTTGAAAAGTGTTTTGTGGGGCACCTGGGTGGCTCAGTCAATCAAGTGTCCAATTCTTGGTTTCGGCTCAGGTCATGATCTCAGGGTCATGAGAAGGAGCCCCAGGACATGCTTTGCACTGGGTCTGGAGCCTGCTTAAGATTCTCTCTCCCTCTCTCTCTTTCCTCCCCCTGTTCTCTTGTTTTCTGTGTGTGTGTGTGTCTCAAAAAAAAAAATCTGCAAAAAAGGTTTTGGGGAGATCAAGTAACATTTAGAGATCAAGTCATATTGATGGCTAGCTTCAACAGGTTCAGAATTTGAGTAGGCCAAAAAAAAAAAAAAAAAGGAATTTGAGGAGTCCAGGAGGCTTCTCTGAGACAAGTAATAGGTGCACACCAGGTTAACACCCTCCTCTACACTCTACACTATCCTAAGTCAAATTATGGAACTAGGGTATATGGAAATGGATCTTCAATTATGAGGCCCTACGACTGCTGGAATAGTGCAACATCCTAGTAGTATTTTGGAAAGAACGAAGAATTCAAATTTGCAAATCATGAGCTATGTGTTATTTGAAACTCTACATTCCATACAGATAATTTATTCAGAGATGCAAAAGCTTGCTAAATTTAGGGAAAAAACATTGAAAAGAAGTAGACTGAAAAATAATTTTCACTTCCTCTTCATTAACAAATTAAAGTCTCTTTGTGTAACTATTGAGATGTGATCCCAGATTTCTTAAAGTTAATTCAAGGCCAATGCTGGGTTCTGTTATTGTAAATACTATTGCCAGAGGTACAAGCACAATGTTAATTGACCTATGAAGAAAGCAAGCTTTGGAACCACTGGCATAGGAACCAGTAATAGAAAAACTTGAGAATCTAGAGGAATTTCATGACCTAGGATCCAAATAAAATGATTCTGAATTATGGCTAGACTATGCCTTAGAATCACAGAAGGAGAGATGAGGCAAAAGACACAGCCAGCTTGTGAAAGTTTATAATGACTGCCATAAAGGTCAGTTTTGACCCAAATCCATAAAATCTGAAATTTATCTATAGGAATACAACAAGTATTTGACAAGGCAGACAGGGACCAAAATTCATATTCTGAATTCAATACTATAACCCAGTGACCCAGGGAAAATTGTTCTTTGTGCTCCAAATGGAAGAACTATATTCATGGGCTCTCTGCGAGCAAGCTGTGCATGAAGCTTCAAAGCTTGGCAGCACTTAGCCAAAATCACATGGACACAATATACAATCAGAAATAATAAGTAATATTGTAATAAACAATAATTTCTGCTCTGAAGGGCAACCAAATTCTCGGTGTTGGTAAATCTAACCTTGGGGTGGGAAAAATGGTAGGCAGATATGTTGGTCAACTATCTAGGACAGAAGCAAGAGGCAGCCTCTTCCTACATGAAGCGAGAGGAGGACTTAAGGTCTGTCACTCTTTCCAGAAGGCTATCTTCAGCTCCAAACCATTTTTATTGCCTTGTTTTGTCCAAGGGTTCAAGAGTCATGACACCATCTCTGACTGACTTCCTTTGTAAATTTTACATATGGTGATTTTGAGGGGGGATTTTTTTTTTCTATTTTAGAAATTTGTTCAAAATTACAATTTGATATTTGATATTTGGTTACACATTTTTTTTTATTTCTCAGGTGTGAATTATTCCAATTATATGGCCTAAATATCCCAAAGAACAATACCCATTGAGCAGCTTGAAACTTACAGAGCATGATTCATTTAATACCAAAATTCTATGCTGTAAAACAGAAAGTATTACTGCATCCATTAAATCAGTTAAGAAACTGGGGCCAGAGAAGGAAAACGACTTGACCAAAGTCCATCAGCTTCTAAGTTCTAGGTGCAAAATTTAATAGTACAACATATTGCTATAAAATACGATTCTTAGTAAACCAGTCTTTCTATTACACCACACAAAAGTCTGGAAGGATTTCAGAAATTATCTTCTGTGCTGTATGATGAATAGGGCATTATTTGCAGGCAGATTTGGGGAAATGAGATAATGGGTAGAGTCTTGGTTATTCTGACACCATCCGACCTCACCAATCATCCACCTTTATTTTATAGTTGAGCAGATTTCTTCCCAGGGAGATATTGATAATAAACATCAAAAGAAAATCTCAGTCTATGGAGCAATTTGCTCTCCAGGACAATGAGATGCTCTAATACATAATGCAAAATTAAGCAATCCTTCCTTTCCTCTAACCTCACTACACCAAATGGTTCATAGAGCCTCTTCAGATAGGGTCTTAGACATTTTGATCTTTATAATTTTAAGTTTTTATGATTTGTCTAAATAACAGCAAAAATGCCAGATAGAGTAATAAGTCTTTCCTGTAGCACTTTTTTTTCCCCCCTTTCTCACTTTGCTTCAAGGGTGAATGCAAAGAAAATATACACAGGCGAAAAATAAATGCTTAGCTCAAAAAACTGGTCTTTCAAGTAAACATATCTTTTTCCTTTACCCTATCTTTTAAAATTAAGTGATTTGGAGAAAGAGGTGCAGTAGAGTGTCAGCTTCTTGTTCAATATAAATAATATATTTCCACAAGGGACTGAGCAGGAATATGAAGGATTCACAGGGATGTATACAGAAAAAGCCAAATACATCTAAAAATTGACAGCATTTTCTTGAGTCAGAAATTCATTTCCATATTAAAGTTAAAAAAAATAAGGGTCTTCATATTCTAACAATTCAAAGATATTCCTGCATCAGAAAAAAAGCAGAAGAAATGGAGTTAGTGAGCCTGCAAATGATCTCCATATGAAGTTACAATTTCTATTCATCTTTTGCTTTTCTAAGTAAACTTGTCTAGAGACTTTAATCTCAGTGGACAGTAGATTGTCAAAGGAATGTAGTGGTGAAAGGAAGAAAGAGATAGACTGATGTGAAAATTCTTTGAAGATGTTTTAGCAAAAACAGTAAGATCTTGTTATACAAACTTTGATTTCAAATAGTGATTAAATTAAGTATAAATTAAAAAGGTCATATATCTTAAAAAAATAAAAAAAATAAAAAGGTCATATATCTTAAAATCAGATTGCGTTAAAGGAGATACTAGTATAGTAACAAAATCTATCCATATTTACTTTTTATAAAAGGCAATGACATTTTATTGTGAATCACTATAAAGCCCCTCTAGGGTTCTAATAAGCCTCTGTTTGGATATATAATACATGGCAGCTGAAAAATAATTTCCCTGTTTCATGTAATCCTTCATTCCCCAAGGAACAAAGAAAGCTATTTCCAGTTTGTTTCTATGACATAAAGAGAGTGATTTTTGTTTTTCTTTCTGCTGATCTGGACCATGTATGTTTAAGGGATGGGTAAATATTTAGATATTTAGAGAAACACACTTAATATATTTGTAGGTTAAAATACATCACAATTTGACTATATAAGTAATTACTCTTTGTAAATTCCACATTTTCAAATTCACCTGCTATAATTTATTTTTAATCCCCAAATTAGTATGTGTGGTGCTTTTTGAGTTCATTTGTGGACATGTGCATGTGCATATCCAAAAACACAAATTGAAAGGCACAGTGGACACATTCTCACCTAAGGTTTATTTCTCACAGTTCTGGAGGCTGGAAGTCAGACATTGGCAGGAAATCCTAATACACTGGGGGTTTGGATTTCAACATATGAATTTTGGGGTATACATTCAATCCACAACAATAACAATGCCCCAAAATAAGAATTGACTTCATGTGTTTGTAGATACACATGTAAGCATGAGAGCATGTGTGTCTGTGTGCCTGTGTCTGTGTGTATGAATGGTGAAATCATCTGTATATAAATAATACTAACTTACTGCTTTCTCTGTTGAATAACTCATTGTAAATGGACTTCTGAGATCTGGGAGAAAATCCTAGGTCCTGGGTGGAGAACTGGATAGAGACACAATAGAGACGCAGCATGTGTATCATGGGGGATACTATCAGCCTAAGTCTGTAATGGCAGATAATGTCCACCACACCCATGGCCACAATAGGAGGTGAACTGGAGCACTGTGTCAGGGTGTCAGCAGAGCATCTTCAACCCCATGTAAGCTTGGGATCTTATATGAATATCTGGGGCAGAAGAGATATGTAGACATTATTAGGATTTTATTTCCTATCAATAAGATGAGTGGAGGACTGAGCAGAGTAATTCAATGGTTAAGTATTAAATGAATGTAATGAAGTCTATTTCTTATAGGTGAGACCTACAGTTCACTTACTATAAGTGCAATGCTTAAAATATAAAGTAGTACTCTAAGCATATACTTGTTACTTAATATATTTTAGGGGTTTTTTCTATATTCTTTTTTTTTCTACTTATTATAAAAGCTCATCATTTAACTTCCATCTAGATATGAGAGAGTCTGTTCACTTATCTTTTAAAACATCTGCAAATCTAATGATGATAACATTAACAAATCATTATAATAATCATGGTCATTATTTTGGTTGCATTATTATGTTCCATATTCATTATTTTTTTTTCCCAATCTCTTTTTTTTTTTTCAAAAACTCTTATCTTTGTTATCTTTGTCTTCCACTCTTTTTCTGCCTTTTGTGATTTTGATTGAGCATTTTATATGATTCCATTTTCTCTTCTCTTAGCATATTAGTTATACTTCTTTTTATTAACTTTTTTTTTTAGTTATTGCTCCAGAGTTTGCAATATACATTTACAGCTAATCCAGGTTCACTTGCAAATAACACTATAACACCTTGCAGTTGGTGTGAGTATGTTGTAATAACAAAACTATCCTAACTCTTCCCTACTGCCTTTTGTATCATTGTTATCATTCATTTCAGTTACATGTAAGAATACCAAGCATATATACATGTATATGTGTATATATATACATGTATATGTGTGCCTATATATGTGTGTGTTTGTACATATACACATGCTCATACAAGCATATATAATACAGATACATAATTGAATACATTGTTGGTATTAATTTGGACAAACTGTTATCTGTTAGTTTAAGAATAAGAAAAACACAAGTTTTTATTTTACCTTCACTTATTTCTTCTTTGATGCTCTTCTTTTACTTATGTAGATCTGAATTTCTGACCTATACCTTTTTTGCTTCTTACTAAAGAACTTCTTTTAACATTTCTTGCAAGGCAGGTCTACTGGCAACAAATTCCCTCAGTTTTTATTTGACAGGGAAAGTCTTTATTTCTTCTTTATTTCTGAAGGAGAGTTTCACAAGGTTCAGAATTCTGAGTTTGTGTATTTTTTTCTCACTTTATTTTTTATTTATTTATTTTTAAGATTTTATTTATTCATTTGACAGACAGAGATCACCAGTAGGCAGAGAGGCAGGCAGAGAGAGAGAGAGAGAGGCAGAAGCAGGCTCCCTGCTGAGCAGAAAGCCTGATTCAGGGCTCGATCCCAGGACCCTGAGACCATGACCTGAGCAGAAGGCAGAGGCTTTAACCCACTGAGCCACCGAGGTGCCCCTCCCTTAACACTTTAAATATTCCACTTTCTTCTTGCTTCCATGTTTCCTGAGGAGAAGCTGATGCAATTATTCTAGTAGGTCTTCTATGCGTAATGTGTATTTCCCTCTAGCTCCTTTCAGGATTTCTTTTTTATTTTTGATTTTGTTTTTAACTTTGAAAATTATGTGGTATAGATGTAGTTTTTTTGGCATTTACCTAGCTGGTGTTTTTTGAGCTTCCTGGATCTGTAATTTGGTGTGTGACATTAATTTGGGGAAGTTCTTAGTCATTATGGTTTCAAATATTTCTTCTGTTCCTTTCTTTCTTCTGCCTGTGAGTTGTCTCATAACCCTTGGATATTCTGTTCTGTATTCCTTTTTCAGTGTTCTCTCTGCTTTTCAGTTTTGGGGGTTTGTATTGAAACATCTTTTAGCTCAGAAATTCTTTCTTCAGCTGTGTCTTCAGCTTGTAAAGCCCTCAAAGTCATTCACTTCTCTTATAGAGTTTTTGCTCTCTACCATTTTTGTTGTTCTATTTTTGGATTTCCACTTCTCTGCTTAAACTGCGCACCTGTTTTTGTATGCTGTCAACCTTATCCTTCAGAATTTTCAGATATTAGTATTATCTGCTTAAAATTGCCAGTCTGATCATTGCAACATCCTTGCCATGTCTGGGTCTGATATTTGTTCTGTTGCTTCAAATTGTGTTTTCTGCCTTTTGATATGCCTTGTGTTTTTTGTTTTGTTTTTTTCTCTTGATAACCAGACATGATGCACTTAATAAAAAAAGCTGCTATAGATGGGCCTTTAGTAATATGGTGGTGAAGTGCTGAAGGAGTAGAAGCATTCCATGGTCCTACCCATGGTTTAACCATTCCATGATTACATCTCACTCTTAGGGAGCCTATGTCTCTGGGCTATGAAATTCACAGGGATTTCTCAGTTCTTTCTGGGACAGGATGTCAGAGTGGGCTGGAGTTGGGCTCTTCCCTTCTCCTTTGTGGAAGGCTAAAATTGGCTGGAATTTGGCGTTGCCTTTCCCCCAAGTCAGTCAGGCTCTCATTACATCCCACCAGGTTAAGTCTGATTAAGCAGTTTCATGTGAGGGCCGGTCTTACGGAAAATAGAGTCCTCTGGTGTGTTTCGGATGATTCCTTTTCCCTGCCCCACAATGGGAGCAGGATGGGATTTTTCTCCACTATTTACTGACAGAACCTTGTCAAACGCCTGGAGTTAAAACTCCCCTGAACTGGATCCCTCTGGAGTTTTTCACCCTCAGAGTTATCCAAATAAGCCTCCAGGGACTATTACATATCAGGCTTTCCTACTCTGTCACTGGTTCTCACAATGTTTTTTTTCGCTTTTGAGTCTCTGGTCCTATAAGCCATGACTCCCTGTGTTTGCCTTTCTCTCCAGTCTTGCGGGAAGTGGTTTGCCTCGTGTCCTTCCTGCTGTTACCAATTTAAGAAGAGATGTTGATTCTTCACACTCTGCAGCTTCTTTCAGGTTGAGACAGAGTGGAAATGTACAAGCTCCTTACAGGGAAAATCAGAAAATGGTAGCCTTGTAGAGTTCTGTTTGCTTGGGTTTTGTTAATCACTTAGAATAATTCAGTGATTCAGAGAAGATAATGGCTTAAAAGATAGGGATGATACTTTGGCCAGAGTCATAGACAGGGAGAAGAGCTAGGATTTGAACTTTCTGATTTGAAAGCTTTTGCTTTTAGCCATACTACATGGTTCTAAATCACATTGTTAGAGTGAACGTTCATGTCCTCCTAAAATAATGATATTGAAGCCTTCACCTTTAATCTTTAATCTTACTGTACAGGTAGACAGAGCCTTTAGGAAGTAACTGAGGTTAAATGAGGTCATAAGGGTGAGGCCATAATCAGAGAGGATTGATAACCTTATAAAAATAGACAACAGAGACCTAGCAAACTCTAGCCCCCTATTCCTCCTCTCTCTCTCTCTGTTCCAACACAATGAGAAGAGCCCAAATGAGTACACAGCAGAAGGCAGTTGTCTACAAGCCAAGAAAAGTGACTTTACTAGAAACCAAACCCTGCTGGACCTTGCTCTTGAAATTTTCAGTCTCCAGAACTGTGAGAAAGTACATTTCTGTTGCTTAAGCTATTTTGTTGTGGTAACCTGAGCAAACTGAGATGGTATATTTACAAGTAGCATAATTCCTGACATGTAATATGGAAATAATAAATACTATACTGTTTTAGTTAGTGAACAAAAAAATAGTTCAGGAATTTAATATCCCAAATTGAGAACCAACTATTTGATATCTCTCTCTCTCTCTCTTTATATATATATATATATATATATATATATATATATAAAATATATATATATATTTTTAAGATTTTACTTATTTATTTGTCAGAGACAGACAGAAAACACAACAGAAGAAAAGGCAGGCAGAGGCTCTTTACTGGGCAAGGGGAGCCCCGATGCAGGACTTGATCCCAAGATCCTGGGATCATGATCTGAGGTGAAGGCAGATGCTTAACTGATTGAGCCATCCAGGTGTCCCCATTTTGATATTTCTGAAGCTGATCTTAAGTTTTCCTGTACAACACAATATATAATACTTGGTATCTGGATTAGCTTTTTACTGAACAGTACATCCCATTAAGAAACATTTGTATCTTTGTTTTTTCTAGCATAAAAACACTGCAATATTTCTGAAATGCAGCAATTTTGCTTTCTTGTTTCAGAATAAGAATTTGCACCATCTGTTTCAAAAGATCTATGGCTTGTTTTATTTGAACAAACAGATTGAATCAAAATTTGGTACCAGAGGCTGGGAAAATGGATATTATAATAGTTTCACAATGTTATTGTAATGAAATTTGCAAATCCCCATTAGTATAAAATAAATGGTGCCAAATTGCCCAAATATTTAAGATAAAAGGAGAAGAGGCATTTTTTTCTTCCCGAGGATATTTCTGTATGTATAGAATTAGCCATGCATCATCACAGTAGATTCCCAATTACCAATGGAAAATTAATTCTTCCATTAGCAGGTATGTCTCTGGGGAGAATAAGTACATTTTAACTCTAACTGAAGTCAAAATTTAAGGGAAGCTTGCCCAACTAAAATATAAAGATAATTGAATAGATGGTAAAATTGAATAATTACATTCAGATTTCATAAGCCCTTGCTTATGCCCAGTTACTCTTGGTACCATAACTGAAGAGTGGACCATGTATAAATGTGTGTATGGGCACAAATCTGCCTGAATATTCATACTTAGTTTGGACACACATGATGGATTTAGATGTCCTGCCATGTAGTGCAAATACCACAGTGACAATACTCTCCTTAAGTCACATTCTAATAAAGCGATGTTTCTTTACTTGAAACAGGAGAAAGGTAAAGCTGAAAAAGAGTGTAGATAGCATTTAGTTGTAACCAAGTCTTCTCTTATAAAGTGAAAAGAAAAACAATGACAAACCAGATAGGATATTTCGATATTCAAATTTCACATGAAAATATTTTGTCTAAAACAGAAAATAAAACATAAAATATTTATATAAAACAAAATAAAAATAAATATTATTGAAGGAAGCATGAAATTATAATTTTGCTTAACTTACATAAAGGAAAATATGTAACATATACTTTGGAGACTTAAGAAGAAATAGTAATATAAAAAAATGAGTAAGAGAATTTTTTAAAAAACTAGAGGCTCCTGGATGGCTCAGTCAGTTAAGGATCTGCCTTCAGCTCAGGTCATGATCTCAGGGTCCTGGGATCGAGTCCCACACCCAGCTCAGTGCTCAGCAGGGAGTCTGTTTCTCTCTCTCCCTCTGCCCCTCTGCTTTCTTATGTACATTCTCTTTCGCTCTCAAGTAAATACATACACATCTTTGAAAAAAACAACTAAAATATATATAAGTGGCTTTGTCTTGCTCAAGGTTCTGATGAGACATTCCAGTCAAAGACCAATCATAAATTCATGAAGAATCATCCAATACCCTATTTAATTGCATATAACCCTTAGAAAGTAATAGTAGACTAATACTTAAAATATCTTAAAAAATCTTTTTTTAAGGAAAGAAAGAGAAAGATCACAAGTAGGCAGAGAGTCAGACAGAGAGAGAGGGAGAAGCAGGCTCCCTGCTGAGCAGAGAGCCTGATGCGGGGCTCAATCCCAGGACCCTGAGACCATGACCTGAGCTGAAGGCAGAGGCTTAACCCACTGAATCACCCAGGCGCCCCACTTAAAAATATTTCTTATCAGGAGTTGCTAAGTAATATACTGAGTATATTACATATTCCAGTTACTTGTAATTAGAATGTATATGTGTGTGTATATATGTATATGTATTCACATACAATTAAATGTAAACTAGTTATAAACACTAAAGCTCTCATATTGGTAGTTTTCAAAATAAGAAAATGAAAAAAAAAAAAGCTCCTGTGCTCCATTTTATGCAAACTATAACAATGTCAAGAGTTGCCACTACCTTTTACAGAGCACCTTTCCACTGAAGGAATTACACATCTATCAGCTCTAATCCTCACAATGATCAGCTTGAAATGATACCATTCTCTTCATTTTAAAGACAGGAAAATGATTCAGAATACATAAGAAGTCTACGTAAAATTAAATGTTTAATAAGTAACAGACCCTGAATTTTAAGCTATGGGTACCTAAACCCAAACTCCAACTTCTTTCCTGTCTCAATAAATTTGACTTGTGAACATGCAACTTCGAATGCCTGTCCACGGGAAACGTCACTATGTAATGATCATGGACCCATAGAGTTTTTAAAATATGGTCTTTGGGACAAGCCAATTATCTAAAAGAAAATATGTGTGAAAGTGTTCATGCTTAGAAATGTTATTAATTGTTATATGGTTGTTCCAGGAATGGCATTGAAAGGCATGAGGATTCAAGTTGACGAAAGAACTGAAATTCGGCTTACTTGTCAAGTATGGAAGGTGGCTGAAAGACATTAGCCTGCAATTTAATTTATAAAGTCCACAATACATGGGTTAAGACATCATCTTTTTTTTAAATTATTATTACCATTCCTATAAGAATGGGCATAAAACATACCTTTAACAAGAACCATAGTAAGGAGCTATGATTCTAGGAAATAATGTTGCTATATAGAAATCTATTTCTCCTTTTTTAGACTCTCTCATACATATGTGGGCACACACCTCCAGCCCCACACATAAACACTGAACTGCATGCCCTTGTTAGTATCTGCAATTCTCTTTTCCCCTTTACATTTATGGAGAGGAAACTGATTCTCTCCTCTGGCCTTTGTGTAGGGTTCTTTGGCATGTGTGTTAATTTCTTTTTCTTATTCTGTCTCTAGTATTTTTTCTTACCCTTCTTTCTTTTAACTGACATTATTAAAATAACATATTTTAGAGATGATATATGGTTTGTTCATAAATAACCATTTCATTTGGCTTTTTTTAATTTAGAAGAGAAATGGATTGTTTATAAGCTTTGTGTATACTTGTGCAGCTTTCAGTTGATTTATTTTCTGTGGATCAATGGCCCTTAATAGGAAACAGTCCCTCTCAGAGTAACATAGATTGTACTTTTATAACATCAAAACAACAGGTCAATTCTGATGATCAATTTTGGAAAACAATCATTTCAGTGACCAAAAAAAAAAAAAAAAAAAAAAAAATCAAACTGGTTGGGTGATATTGTACAAACACCTCATTGCCTTTATATGTTCTAAGTTATTGGTACTTTTTTAAGACTCAAAAATAATTGTTTTCATGCACATTATATTCCTTTTCCAGTTATATAAGATTATAAGTATTAAATGCTACAAGTCAATTATCAGAGACCTAAGAATACAGTATTCTAATTATGTTTGAAGGTGGGCAGGCAGCCAGTTGATTGAAGAATTAAACTTATGACCATTTGGTATGGGTTCTAGTGACCAGACTAGAAATCCTGTAATGGTTTATAGCAACATTTGAAAAGAAGGCTTTGGAGTACTCGTATACAAATTGGAATTCTCTGAAGTTGGGAACATTTTATGTAGAAAGCTCAGAGTGGTCAAAAGAGCTGCCTAAATCATACAGCAGATGTAGAACAGCTGGGAAGAAAGCCTGGATTTTTATACCCTGAAGGGAGAGTATTACAGGAGTACTGGGTCTGCTGAGAATCTTCGTGTGTATGTGATTTTATGTATGAATACGAGGTGTTTCACAAGATACCCCTGTCATCCAATCAAATCCTTTTCTACATTTTCTGAATATAGTGGCATCAAATAGAACATATGCAATCTTTTTTAAAAAGATTTTATTTATTTATTTGACAGTAAGATAGAGAGTGAGCATATGTAGGCAGAGCAGCAGGCAGAGGGAGAGGGAGAAACAGGGTCTCTGCTGAGCAGGAAGCCTGATGCAGGGCTCGATCCCAGGACCCTGGGATCATGACCCAAGCCGAAGGCAGCCATTTCACTCATTGAGCCACCCAGGTGCTCTAATATGCAATCTTTTTTTAGAAAATATTTTAGAAATATTTTAGAAAATATTTTATTCTATAAACAGGTACCTCTAATTACTCATGAAAACTGGGATTGAGGTATACAAACAGGACAGGAACTTTACAGAGTAATTTGGGATCAAATATAATTGCAGATGTTCATATAGATATCCCTACTTTCCCACAAATAAGCTCTCTTCATTTTGACACATTTACATAAATCATTATCTTAAATTTGATTTGCCTACCTCTCTGTGATTCTTCATTATTAAAAGGAATCATATTATCTACAAATGAGAGCAGAAACAACACAGAACTCTTAACATAATCTCATGTGGCATTGATCAGACACAGAAGATTCAGTGGAGATATAACTGATTTGGCAGGTGCAATCAAAAGCAAACTTTATTTTTTCTTATAACTTCCTTAGATGAAACCCTAGGCAGTTCACATAGCTTTCCTTGTCACTTCTCAGTTGTTTAGTAATTAGAAAGTCCACCCCCAGTAGAAAATGAAACTTGGTTCTCTATACAACATGGAGTTTTCTATCTCCAACATTTTGTCCTTTCTTCAAGATAAGAAACCAAAGTGGGAGGGGGTGCACAGAGGTAATGGTCAGTATTCAGTTCCTCTCCGGAACTTGCCTATCTACTCCCCAGTCAGTGTGATCCATCCAAGTTCAAGATGAACAGGAAGTGGGGTCGGGAAGAAAGGAAGTTCCTTGACCAGATGACAGTTGTGGTGCTATCTAGGTAGAGCAGATGTGAAATAACTGGCCTTTTCTTAGTTCCTCTGAGGTTCCCAGGAGTAGGTCTCTAATAGCAATTCCTCTGATGAAGACAAAGTCTTCACTGGTAGGCTGCTTTTCAAATTTCCCCTCACTCTTCAGTGCTATGGTGGCTCTAAATCATACTGGTTCCAGAGCTGATTTCATGCATCTCTTCTCAAGGCGACACCCACCATGCCATACTGGTAGCCTGAAGTTGGCTATGGTGGGATTATTTACACCTATTTATACCGCAGAGATTGGAAAGTGCTACAAATTGATATTCCTTTTTTATTTTTCAAAGAATCGATTTATCAACACATCATTACAAGTGATCTTTTGGAATGGATTTCTTTTTAAAAGGACTCCAGGCTGATCCCCTTTTGCAAAATCCAAGTCTGTGGACAAAAATCAAACTCTTGTTTCACCTTCTGTGAAAATATAGACTTTTTTCCCAATCTATTTCTCTCTCTTTCTCTCTCTCTCTCTTCACCCTGCCTCCTTCCTACACCGCTTTTCCTTCTCTTTTGGCTCTGCCAGGTAGAGTCACTCTTTTACACACACACACACACACACACACACACGCACACGCACATGCACACACACACACACTCTCTCTCTCTCTTTTTTTTCCTCCAGTGTATGCTTCTGTCAGGGTTGGGGAAACCTCTTCCACTGAGAAGGAAGACTCATTAGACTTTAGAGGTCTAATGCCCCAGCCCCTGTCTTTCCACATCTCCTCATCCCATAC
The DNA here is from genome assembly GCF_022355385.1 of Mustela nigripes. NCBI lineage: Eukaryota > Metazoa > Chordata > Mammalia > Carnivora > Mustelidae > Mustela > Mustela nigripes. The sequence continues at coordinate 16,889,263 of NC_081557.1, forward strand.
AGGATCTCATTCTTTCCCAGTGTCCCCACTTGAACATTAGACACCCTGTGAGGCTGAGAGTTCAACTTGCATTGTCATTTAGCCACAGGATGAGGTTCTGCATTGATTTTCAGCACTTTCAGTCCAGAAGCTAAGGAGGTAACACTCTTCTTCAGGAAAGTTTAGAAGCTCATAGGTCATTAGGCTGCCCTAGAGCTGGGAATTCTAATCCTTGAGCTTATCTTTTTTTTTTTTTTCTCATTGCTTTGCCCAAGGACAATAGGAACAACCAACCAATGTCATTATATTCATTAATTTTCCAAAAATGTTCGAAAGTATCATGTAGGAATAGTCACCTAGCTCCTGGCTTCTTATAAGAAGTCAATGAGAAATATCCAGGGCAGAACATTTGTGTATCTCTGGACAGATTACAATATGGACTATCAGTGCTCTCTTTAATACTACAAATGAAGTTATTGGAGTCTTTAAATCTAATCAGACTATTGATCCAATTTCAAGAACCCCAAAACCAATTCAGACAATTCATCCTTAACATTCTTTCCTCTAGAATCATGAGGAACTGGCTCACTGGACTATAGAGGCCAAGAAGCTATAAACCAGAGACCCGGAAAGCCTAGTGATGTAATTCAGTCTAAATCCAAAGATCCCAGAACGAGGGGAGGTAAGGGCATAAATCCAGTCAAGGAGCCAGAGAGTAAGAGATGAGGTGTTCCAGAACAATCTGTGAGGCAGGAAAAGGTGTAAATTCCTCCTCCTTTCCCACCTTTTGTTGTATTCAGGCCCTTAAGGGATTGATAGATGCCCACCCACATTGGAGGGTCTACTTTACTGCGTCTGCTAATTCAAATGCTCATTGCATCTGGAAGCACCCTCACAGGGACCCCCAGAAACAATGTTTAATCCGGACACCAAGTGGCCAATCAAAACAACACAATACATTAACCATCGTATCCAGTAAATGTCAGACACCAGTACCTGCATGTCTCAAATCCCAGGAGATACAGGCATAGTTCACAGAAAATTCTTCAAAAAGTTCTCATTATTAGCCTCTTTGACTGCCCTTATATTGATTTAGAGTGGCTAAATGAATAATTAATGGTAGGAGAATCAGCTGTATACTCTCTTTGTGTGTCTTACACATAGGAATTTCCTATAGGATATGGCAGTACTAGACACTTCGGGCTATTGCCAGATTTCCCCCCAACATGCATGCATTTAGAGTAGAATCAGGTGCATTAAAAACACATAACTGAGTTGCTAAAGGTCTTGCTTTCCTATTACACAGAACACAGTAATAACTAACAGCTAGACTGAATAGTTACTATGTTCCAGACAGAACCCTATGAAGAAGGTACTATTAATTTCCCATTTTTATTGATGAGGCAAATGATATGTAGAGAAGTTAAGTGATTTACCCCCAATTATAACTTGTCAAATATAGTGGCTAAGAGCAGAACACAGATACTATAGCCACTCTGCCTGAGTTCAAATCCCAGATCTGACATCTACTAGCTGTATGATTTTAGAGAAGTTATTTGACCTTATTTTAAAATAAGGAGTACAAAATAGTACTATCTTATACTGCGGTTATAAAAAGAAATAGATCATGTGTACAACAGTCTATGTATACAATGTATGTTTCCTCCTCTAATAAAGTTTAAGAAGAAAAAGATGGGGGTCCCTAGTTGGCTCAGTCGGGTAAGGACCTGATACGTGATTTTTGTCCAGGTTATAATCTCAGGGTTGTAAGATAGAACCCAGGCAGCCTCCACACCCAGCATGGAATCTGCTTGAGATTCTCTCTCCCCCTCTGCCCTTCCCCCTCCTCTCAAATAAACAAATAAATAAAATCTTTTAAAATTAAAGGAAAATATTGGTATGGTAAACATATTTCTGGTCTTTTCAACTAAAAGCCACACTTTTGTGTTTTGTAATATCATACATGGGTTATAGATTCCAAAGAGATCAGATGTTGTTTCTGTCTTTGGCCTGAATTCTTCCCTGGAAAACCCACATACATGAAAACTAAGTGTGGTTCAAATTTATAAAGAAATGTTCTATTTGATTTATAGTCATTTGTTATTCAGGGTTAACCCAAGTATGTATTTTTCCTTCAAATATTGCTTTATTGTTCATAAAAATGGACCCTAATCCCATCAGCAGTCTGAGGTTTATATTTGTGTTAAAATTCAGATAAAACGTTTCTCAATCATTGTGTTTTTTCCTTAATATGTAGAACAAAGGTTTCTGAGGATTTACAAGTGCTGACTCAAGCATCATGGCCAAAAATGGGGCCTTTTTATTTAGGCAATATTTATCCACAATGCATTGTTAGAGTCCAGCTGTGGAAATAAACTACATGACTCATAAAAAACAAATATCATATAATTTTAAATTAACATTTCACTGGCCTAGAACTAAAAAATAGCCAAGGATTCTTATAGTAAAATATAGACATAATAATTTTTTTAGCTTTATCTTCTTGTCCAGGGAGTAATACTTCTAAACATATTTGTCTATCCCTTCTGAATTTTGAAATAAGCAATGTCTTAAGTAATAATTTTGTTTTATTTATCTGTGTATTCCAGAGATACAAATACAAATAAAACCCATTTGGTCTTAAAATGCATACCAGCTGCAGATACAGTTTTGGGGTTTGTAACTAAATAGAAGATCAGATCCCAAACTGGAAAATCCCCAAGGAAAGAAGTTTTCAACTTTCACAATGGTAATTTAGAAGCTGGCTCCCTTCTTATGCCTGTACTGAATTGATATTGAATTCTGATTTATGTTATTTTATTTTCAACACTGGCAACTAAGCTTTTAGAATGTCTTCCTGCTCATATTTAAAATTCAGTGACAAATAAGAGTAATTACCATTATTGAACATCTTTATACTCAACATATTATTTAAATCTCACCACAATCTTATGAAAAAATTCTTTCAAACAAAACAACTACAGCTAAGAAAATTTTATATGACTTTCTAAAGGTTACAGAGCTAATAAATTGCAGAACAAGCTATAAAATTCAGATCTATTAGATTACAAATTTCATGGACCTTCTCCTACTTTTTACTACCTATACAGATCACACTCAACAGGTATATATTGAATAGATTAATGTATTCTTTAAAAAGCAAGAATCAAAATCATGATTAGAAATCAGTTCAAATTACCTTACTATAGTCAGCCAAATCAAACACTCACTCAATTAAGTATCAATTAACACTTTTCCCTAATGATTAAAAACCACAATACTAACCTGTGAATTGAAATATATTATGTGTCATTCTGTTGTATATCTCTCTTATTTGTACTGAAGGAGAAACAGTCTGTAGCAGGGATTCTTAATGGGCAGTGTACATTATGATGGCACTTATAGGCAGACACTCCAAGATACTATCTAAATTTTTTCTGACAGCGAATTACTTTATGTGACTCATTATTTCTATGATGCATACATTTTCAACATTCTTCTATAAATCATAATGAAGACTTTCTTGGTTTATATTTTTCCCCATAGTATTTGGTGCAGAACAGTGGACTGATGCCATCCTTGTCCTTTTCTGATCCTTTTACGCTTTTTTTGGTTTGGTATTGGTATATTTGAAGGCTGATGACATTCTTAGCCCCATGTTTTAAAAACTTAACCCTGAAAAGAGTTTGAAAAAAAAAAATAAGCTGAAAAAATGATATCTACAAGTAGTTATCATTCCTGCATTAGTCAATTTTTCCAATAACTTACCCTTCCTACCATCTCCACGCCTTTATGTGGACTGTTGAAAAGGAATGGATACTGCAGTGCTCTACCCCTCAGACTACAAAATTCTGGATTTGTGCATCAAAATCCAACACCCTGGGATGGCTGGGTGGCTCTGTCAGGTACGGGTCTGCCTAAGGTTCCGGTTATGATCCTGGGGTCCTAGGATCGAGTTCTGCATCAGGCTCCTTGCTCAATGGGGAGCCTGCTTCTCCCTGTGCCTGCTGCTCCCCCTGCTTGTGTGCTATCTCTCTGAAAGACAAAATCTTTAAAAAAATCCAACATCTTTTTTTTTCTTTTTTCTTCCTTTTATAAGTTAAAAGAGATCATTCCTTTCTTCTTTTTGTCTTTTTAAAATGTTTTTATTATATTATTTTATTTTGTTTAAGATTTTATTTATTCATTTGAAAGAGAGAGAAAGAGAGAGCATGAGCACAAGTGGGAGATGGCAGAAGGAGAAGCAGACTCCCTGAGGAGCAGTAAGCCAGAGAGAGAGAGAGAGAGCGCGCGCCTGAGTGGAAAGGGTTTAGGGAGTAGGAGAGAGAATCCCAAGCAGATTCCATACTAAGTGCAGAGACCAAGGTGGGGCTCAATCTCATGACTCTGAGATTAGGGCGTGAGCCGAAACCAAGAGTCAAATGCTTAATGGAGTGCACGGCCCAGGAACCCCGAGATCATTCCCTTCTTCTGCTTTATTTCCTTATCTGGAGCTAGTGAGGTATCATCTATATTAAATGCTTAATCAACATTAAACTCATCTAATTTCCCTTAACTACTTCATCTCTGTTAGCAATATGACCTTGAGGAAAACGATGGTCTGTCTGTCCGTGTCAGCTTCCTCATCTGTAAAATAATCAGGTGAGACTGAATATGCCACTTCCAAACTGAATAAAATTTAGACAAATTGATCATATAAGTATAAAAGGATATTTAGCCAATAAATAGTTACCAAATACCTGTATGTGGTGGATGTATAGCAGGTGAGGTATCTCTGGCATAAAACATGGTGTCTGTCTGGTAAGGGTTCAAAGTCTCGTGGGGGAGACAGGAGCACACAGAAATACTTTGAGTAGAATGGAACAGTATTCTTATGGAAATATGTAGTAAATCCTAGGGACCATTAGAGTGAAGTGGTTAATAGATGCCTAGAATATAATGGCAAATGAGGTGTCTCAGCTGTGTCTGAAAAGATAAGAGGAGACCCTAAGCAGAGAGAAGATGGAAAAACATTCTAGGAAAAGATTAGGGAGCTTAAAAAAAAAAAAAAAGGAAACACATATTGAAGAATATGTTGACAGAGGAAGACAGGAAGGAAATGGCAAATGAAGCTATACAAATAGGTTAAGCAAATATTGAGAGGGGCTTTGTAAAGCTGCTAAGGTATATAGACTGCCTAGGAAGTAAGAATTACTGAAGCTTTTTAAGCAGGGGAATGATGTCATCAAAACTGCTTTTAGAAAGATAACTCTTCCAGTGTTGTGGAAAAGGGGAAACCCCAAAGAAAATAGTTGTCCATATTGGACACCTATAAAAATTTAATTAGTATCTGATGCATATTACTTTGCAGGTGGCTAAGGTAGAAATATTGACCTTTAGTGGACAGAGAATATGACATTAAGAGCTAAGATATTATCACAACGTGGTGTCATTACACATGAAATCTAATGATTAGATGTGTTCTTTGCAGAGAAATAAATTTCTGCTCTGGACATAATGGGGAATTCTCAAGAAGTTAGCCTCAAGGAATTTCTTACAGAAGATTTATTACACTGGCAATCATTACGTAACCATTTCTTAAAATGCAATTAAATTTTGAGCTTTGGACTTTGGAATGTGTCTGTTTCTCCTTCACTTATTATTTTTTTTTTTAACTAAAGCATAGCATTTTCCAACAGAACTTTCCTATGCTGATAGCAATAGAATGTAACCAATGTGTTATCCAATGTTATGGCTACTAGTATCAGGTGGTATTAAACATTTGAAATGTAGCCCATGTGACCAAGGAACTGGAATTTTATATTGTTTAATTTTAACCTAATAATAAAAATACACATTGACCAAATTGGACAGTACCACTCTAATATATCTATACACACATGGCTGCTTTAGGACAGCAGAAACTCGTAATATAAATGATTATTTGGTACAGTCCCTTTAAATGTGCCTCCCTGAGAGTTAAATAACTCTCAAATAGAGGCATTTTGGAGCATAAAAACTACAAGAGAATATATCAATGGCAGGAAAAAAAATAAAATACTTTAGATTTTCTATCAAAAGAAGATAGAATATAAGACGTTATTTATTGATTACTTGTTGTTTTTATGACTATATATTAAACCATATATATGTAGTTATACAATCTCAAATAATATTCCTAAGAACCCTTGGGGATTAATTCTCTGTTAATGCCTATTTGACAGACAGGAAATCTGTAGTTACAGAGGAACATTACTTCTCAGGGTGTATTACTTCTCAGGGCATTTGTTATAACCACAGTTCTATTGATAGCCATGTTAATAATAGTAATGATAATAATGATGGTAATCAATACTATGTAAAAGTTCAAGTCTGTCTGAATAGGTCCAAATGCTATGAATACATTCTACCACTTCCTTTTGCTCAAACATCTTGAGAGTTTTTATCCATGTTAATTACATTCAGTATTTGTATTCATTGGTACAAATGTCAGAAAAACAGATCCAATATGGCTTTAAGCAAGAAAGTGACTTATTTGGTTTATATAACTGGAAAGACTAGGGATCGAGTGAACGCCAGGGACAGCTTGATCAGACACACAAATGGGGTCACCAGGATCTCTCTGTTTCTCTGTTCCATTTCCTACATACTGGTTACAGCAGTTCCTCACATCTTCCAAATTCAAGTCCGGTAGGAAAGAGCAACTACCTATCACCAATCTCAGGAAAAGTCTCATTACATTTCATTGGCTCTGGTGGAGTGATGGGAACATCATTCTCAAATTACTAAACGTAGGTAGGCTCTTGCTCCTCTTAGCCTTCAACCTGAGCCACATGGACAGAGGAGTCAAGCAGTGGAAGGGGCACTCTTGAGCTATAACTGGGATTGGGAATAGATCTGTGGAGGGAGTAATGGATGCTGAACAAACAAACAGAAAAAACAAATATATATTTATATTTATATCTATAAAAATAGGGAGTTAGGTCATAAGATTTCTTAGGGACAAGTCTTCATTTTCAATTGAGTAAGAACACTTCTACTCTTAGAAATTTGGAATGGAGCTACTGCAATGGACTGAACTGTGTCCCCCACCCCAAAATTTATATGTAGAAGACCCACCCACAATGTGATAGTATTTGAAGACAAGGCTTTTGGGGAGAAATTAAGGGTTAGATGAGGTCCTGAGGGTGGAGCCTTAAAATTGAATTAGTGTGGCTTCCTGATTGAATTAATGGCTTTATAAAAAGAGGAGAGATTGTCCTCTTCCCACCTTGTGAGGGCACAGAGACTGGGGCCATCTGGAAGCCAGGAAGAGAGTCTTCACTAAGAACCCAATTAGCTGGCACTCTAACCTTGGGACTTCCTAGCCTCTAGGAATCCGAGAAATAAATTTCTGTTGTTAAGCCACTTAGTCAACGGTATTTTGTAAGAGCAGTGCAAGCAGACTGATACAAATGGGTTTTGTTTTGTTTATTGAGGAATAATTGGCATAAAACACATTAGTTTCAGGTTCACGTCAATGAGTATATTAAAAGTTATTAAAAGTTCTTGAAGCAATCTTTTTATTTTGAAACAATTTTAGATTTGTTGAAACAAACTGATATATTCTTCACATAGCACCCTATAATAATAATAATAATAATAATAATAATTTAGCACCCTACAATGATAACTTCTTATGTAATGATGGTATACTTATCAAAACAAGGAAATGAATAGTTATACTACTATTAATTAAATTACAGAGTTTATTCCAATTTCCTCAGTTTTTTTCATCGGTTCCAGTATCCAATTCAGGATACTACCCTGTCCTTAGTCATTATTCCTCCTTCGTCTCTTCCCAGCCATGACAGTTCTCTGTCAAGGAATTTGCTTTTCATAATCTTGACAATTTGTAAAACAGTGTTTGGGTATTTTCTATAAAGAGTTTCAATGTTTGTCTTCTATTTTCTCATAATAGCTTGATGTTATAGATCTGGGGGAAGTTTACTCTAGAGATGGTAAGCCCCATTTGCTGCATCTTATTGGAGGACACACAGTCTCAAAAGGACTTGTTACCGATGATATTAACCTTGATAAAGCAAGTGTCTGTTAGTTTTCTCCCTGTAAAGTTGTTGTTTATCTTCTTCTACAATATGTTAATTGAAGCCATTCGCACACTCCAGCCCCACTCAGAAAGTGCCTTAAACTATATTTTCTGGAGGCAGGGGTCAACAATCTGTGCCCTTGCCTTAAAACCACCTGAATCATTAGTAAACTGATGGTGGGGGGGGGGGGGCATGGAGATACTTAGAGACTATGCAGACATTTTCTTTCTCCTTAATACCTATCAGTTTAGAATTCTTCAATGTATCTTTCCTACATAATTATTAGTGGTTTTTATTCTTTTTTTTTTAAACAACAGAAAAGATTTTTATAGGTTTTCAGGAGATTTCATTAATATATAATCTTTGTCAACTTTTTTATTTGAAATTATTGCTTAAATGGTTTAAGTATCTCTTAAAGAGTAAATAATTTCCTGGAAGAAGGACAAGATTGTATCAAGTTATCTTATTTTTTGGTGTTTTTCAGATGTGACAGCACACAAGCATTGATCCAATAATACATTCTTCCAGGAGGAAACAACCTAAAACATTTAAGTTACCTTTTGAACTGCTTCTCCCAGGAAAGAGCCTGAATTTCAATGATGCAGTCATATTTGGAAAGACAAGTGATAGGAGTCAAGTGTTGAGTTCTTTTCAATATGCATTTTAATAATTTTTATTTTCTCCAAAATTATCTGACTGTGCAGGGAAAAATGAGATAACTTATTCTCAATAACTTAGGCATAAATTCACTTGCTTTTTGCTTTTGTTTCTTCTGGCAGCAAAAATTATAGGTAAGTAGATGTAGGCAGCAGGAAAATAAAAAAGGAAAGGTTTGACATGAACTTTCTTAATTTTAAGAGTACCTTGATCAAATTCGTCACATAATTTCATTAATCTTTGTAAAACTTGGACCGCAATTTGCCTATGCACAATCTGCCAGAATTTTTACAATCTCAGAAGCTGTCAAAGTAATCAGATGAGTCCTCAAGCATACCACTAAATTTTAGTCTCTTGAGCAATATTCTAACACCTGCTTCATTACAAGTGTTCTCTTTACCTATATTTAAATCATTTTACTAAATTATTTCTGCTTCGGTTTGTTGAAAAGTAAAATATCAGTATTCTTATTTCTCTGGACTTGAGAAACAGCAAGGTACAAAGGTGGTCGTGAAGTTGTTGGAAAAACACTGTTCTCCCAGAAGTGCAAACCATTGGTGCAAACCTCTAACAAAGCCTTTGGGATTTAGAACTTTGAAACCAAATAAGCCTTTCACATGTGGATTTATTTCTTTAGCAAGCATTCAAAGGATATACTAAGTAATAGGCATCATTTAAAGCATTTTCAATTGTTAGCTTGCATAATTGTGTGTGTGTGTGTGTGTGTGTGTGTGTGTGTGTGTGTGTTGGGAGGTTTGTGTTTACTGTTGAGTATGTTGTTAGTGCCTGAGAAATTGTACCATGATAGAAAATTTCCTTTCAAAATGTTTCATGCCTAGATGTTCAATCTATTTTATAGTTATCCTGATCTAACCACTTTGCTTTTTGGATATGAACCCTGTTATCCTTGATCCAGCCAACTCTCATAATGTGTAAGATCCAAATTGTTTAAAATACACTTGGAACCAATAGCAGTATGTTTATTGAATCTGGAGGTTATTGAACTGTTTGAACAAATGGCTAGGCGCTGTGAAAATGCATCTCTAAAAATAAAGTGGGTAAACAGAAGATATTGGACTTTTATAAGAAATACGTCTTTTTAGAGATTTCCCTTAATATGATGTGCATTAGGAAATTAAGAATTTGAAATTTAAAATAAGAGACAAAGCAGGAATACCTAAAAATGCAATACAAGTAATAATGAAGTTTCTAGGTAGAAAACTTTTATCTGAAGACCTGCTCTTCAGTAATGGGCAATACATCTTGTAATTCTTGGCCTTTGTGCTCTGAAATCATGTTTGGGGTTCTATACTAGAGTAGTAAATAAATAATTTTCACATCACTGACTAAATAAAGCACTATATCATTTTTACTATGGACTCTGCATACACACTAAATAGTATACAAAATGAAATGAACATTATGAGAAAACCCCATATATTTATCACTCAGCCAGGAAAGGCCCACATATCCCTCCTAGATTATATCTCTTTCTTGCAACCACCCAAAGGAACTATTTCATTTCATGAAAATCATTTCTTTGTTCCTCTTTAAATTTTTGCCATATATATCCCTAATGACATACATTGTGTAATTTTTGCCCTCCTCTAAACTTTAGAAAGCTGCAATCTACATATTTTATTGTAACTCACTTAATTTCCTCAAACATATGTTTCGGAACTACATCCATATTGATCCGTGAAGTGTTGTTGTTTTGTTTTTTTGTTGTTTTTTTTTCATTTACTACCCACCACTGATTTATATTCCACTATTTGAATAAATAATAATTTATAATTAATGTATACTTAGGGGAGGAGTTCCAGATTTTTAAAAATTGTTTTTTAAGGTTGGAGTGTATGTTTGCTTGTTGAGAGAGTGTGTTTGAATGTTTATTTAAAAGCCTGCCATGAATAGCCTTGTTCACAGCCCTTGGTGCAATGAAGAGAAGAAAGATAGGCTTTTAAAAAAAATCTTACTTTATGTAAATTCAGTTAATTAGCATATATTATGTCATTAGTTTCAGATGTAGAATTCAGTTATTCATCAGTGGCCTGTAACACCCAGTGCCCTCCTTAAAGTCCATCACCCAGTTGGCCCATCCTCCACCCACCTCCCCTCCAGCAACCCTCTTATGGTTTGTCTCCTTCTCTGATTTCATCTTATTTTATTTTTCCCTCCTTTCTCCCATAATACTCTGTTTTGTTTCTTAAATTCCATATATGAGTGAAACCACATGATAATTGTCTTTCTCTGACTAGTCAGAGATATTACAAATAGAGTATATTATATATACATATATAATATATATATACACATATATATTCACACACATATATACACATATATATTCACACAGTGTGTATATATATATATACACACACACACACACACACACACACACTACAAAGAGAGTATTTGCTTAGCATAATACTCTCTAGTTCATCCATGTCATTGCAAATAGTAAGATTCCACCCTTTTTGATGGCTGGGTAATATTCCAACCTTGATCTCAAAACCAGACAAAGACCCCACCAAAAAGGAGAATTACAGTCCAATATCCCTGATGAACATGGATGCCAACATTATCACCAAGATACTAGCCAATAGAATCCAGCAGGATTAAAAGGATTATTTACCATGACCAAGTAGGATTTATTCCTGAACTGCAAAGATGGCAATATCCACAAATCAATCACCATGATACATCACATTAATAAAAGAAAGGACAAGAACCATACAATCCTCTCAACTGATGCAGAAAAAGCATTTCACAATATATAGCATACTTTCTTTATTAAAACTCTCCGCAGTGTAGGGATAGAAGGAACATACCTCGATATTATAAAAGTCTTATAGGAAAGCCCACAACAAATATCATTATCAATGAGGAATAACTGAGAGCATTTCTCCAAGGTCAGGAACACGATAGGGATGCTGACTCTCACCACTGTTCTTCCACATAGTACTAGAAGCCCTAGCCTTAGTAACCAGACAAAAAAAAAGGCGTTCAAATTGGCAAAAAAGCCAAACTCTCACATCTTTGCAGATGATATGATACTTTATGTGGAAAATCCAAAGATTCAACCCAAAAATTATTGGATCTTATACAGGAGTTCAGCAAAGTGACAGGATATAACATCAAGGCACAGAAATCAGTGGCAATCTATAGATGAATAGGTTTATAGCTTGAGCACACATTTCATTTACCCAGGCAGTGACTAAAGATACCAATTTATTTTCCCACAAACCTTTATATTTTGCAAATATGGTGGTTGCAAAATGGCATCTCATGAACTTTAATTTGCATTTACCTCATTATTAATGAGGTTTAACATTTCTTCCATGTTCATGAGAAATTTCTACTACTTTTCTCATTTTCCTACTACTTGCTTTGTCTTTCTATATTAAATTGCAGATTACATTTTATATTTAAGATATTAACTCTTTGATGAAAATACATGACATCTTCATCCATCTAGGACTTATATTTTCACTCTCTTTGATGTGTGACATACAGAAGTTATTAATAGTAATGTCATCCTTATTAAATGTACTGATGTCCAACTTTATAGTTGCAGACTTTATGTCCTGTTTAAGACTATTCCCTAACATAAAGCTACACAATCCTTCCTTCTATTAAATCTAAAATGTTTCATTCACCTATATAGAATTTGTTTTCTTTTTTATAGTATGAGGTAGAGATTTAATTTCAGGTGTTTTATTTTTTTTCTGTATAAATGAACAGTTCTCCTGTTAAATAGCCTATCCTTCTTCACAGATACACAAAGGCTATTTTATTATAAATATCTTTCATTACATGTGGGTTCATTAATGCATTGTAAATACCATTTCATTAGTCAGTTCTTGATCTGTGTACAAATATCACACTGTCTATATTAGGTTTTGGCAAACTATGGCCAGTGAGTCAAACACAGGATATCTGTTCTTGTTCAACCTGTTACAATGTTTTTATATTTTTAAATGGTTAACCATTCAAAGGAATGATAATATTTCATTGCAAGTAAAAATTACATAGCATTTAAATGTTGGCATCGATCAATACAGTTTTATTGGAACACCGTGAGCCCTGTCATTTGCATAATGCCTACCACTGCCTTTGAACTACAACAGCAGAGCTGACTGATTACGAGAAACACCAAACCTAAAATTCACTCTCTGCCCCTATATAGAAAAAGTCTGCCAACCCTAGTCTAATTTAAAGATAGACAAGTTTCTTTTCAGTCCATTTTTCCCTGGATAATTTATTTCTCTTTCATCCTTATAACAAAGATATCATATAGTCCTAGTGATTTGTGTGCAGGCTTCTTATAGGACTCCCACGTTCACTGGGCTCTGACTTTTACTCCTGGGCTCTATACCCCGTGCACTCACCAAAACACAACTTGACTTGCCCTGAACGAGTGGAAATCCTCAGGGCAAAGACTGGTTTGTTAGCATGGTCTTACTTGACGACCATTTTTATCTATGCAGATTTCTTCCTTTTTTGTGTGCCAGCTCGACATTTACAAGCAAATTTTTAAAATTTTTGTTTAATCCAGACTTCTAGTTGTTAAATCAGGAAGACTGTTCACATTATCTAGTGTGCCATGCTGCCTAAAAATGGAAGTCTACATTATGTTTTCTCATTTTTTTCAGATTTCTTAATCAATTACATTAGGAATGAAAATATATACAGATATCCTCCTGAAATGAAGGCTGCCATCACATTTATTAGAAGGTCTGAAAGACTATGAGGGGAAATAAGTTTGGGATTGACATCAGAAAGCCCAGACACACAGAGCAGTCTCCTGCAGGCTCGAAAATATGGACAATTTATAGAAGTGGAAACCTGTTTACTGTTATTTGTGTTTTAACTATGAAGTTCTATGACTCTGTATTCCTTTGTAACTACATCTCTCTGGAAATACATAATTGGTTTATAAAATCTGAGTGCCATAGCTCTGTCTGAGGTTATAAATATGCAGATCCATGACAAAATTAGCTACTTATTTATGCCCAGTGTGCTTCCTTATACCTACAAAGTGACTTCCTCATTCTAATAGAACATATATTTAGAAAATGTAGCTTATAAAGATTTTGCTTTGGCTAAATATTTTAAATAATCTGGGTTCCAGATCCTGATTTTTCCCTTGAATGAGTTTATATTTACTCAGATCACATACAAGCACATAGAAGATATCTTTTTTTTTTTTTAACATTCTTACCTAAGAGAAACCCATGAGATATTAAGAGTCAACAGGTATTAATTCTAATAGATAGTATAATCATTTTGCACATAACAATTAAATATTGTTGATAGCAATTATGATAATCTAAGGTGATTTCCTGACGTGGATGAGTGGATATCTTGAGCATTATAGCTAAAGAAAAGTGGGTATCTTGAGCATTATAGCTAAAGAAAAATCAAAACTAAATTTAAATAAATTGTTGAAAACTTGGGTGGGGTTCTGTCCCAGTTGCTTTTCGGCGGTACCAGAAGAAAAAGCTTCCTATAGAGCTAATGTTCCCCAGCAGGGCAGTATAGCATCCCCAAAGGTCCCAAATCTTTCAGAGTCTACCATAGACATGAGACTTAAGGCTTTCACATTTCCTGAAATGATTCTTTCCTAATCATCTAATCTTGACCTCTTGATGCTCTACAAGGATGCCTCTGGGATGACTCGTGTATATTCGGTGAGTCTCTCATCAGTTGAGTCAATCCTGTACACATCAAGCACATATCCCTCTCTCATTTCTCATTCCTCTTAACCATCGAGCCACCACACTAAGTCATGAGAGATTAAAATGGCAATATAGAAATATTTAACTTGCAATTTTAAGATATTTAACTCTCTCAAGTTCATCAGTATGGCTTGAAATCAGGCATTGACTTAAGCGACCACTTAAACAAATGCTGCTACTGAAAAGCAAATAGCTCTCTGTGCATGTATATGCAGAGCAATAAATATGACAGTTCATACGTGATAATTATGAGTGCCAATAAATCAACACAACTACAGATTTCTGTCAAATTCCTTTCCTTCCTCCGGTTCAGTGGCTTTCAAATTGCCATCTCCAGACAAGGAGCATTACTATTATCTTGTTAGAAATGCTAATTTCCAGGACCCACTCCAGCCCTACCAAAAAATAAAAAAACAACAAAACTCTGTAGGATGAGACCTATAATCTGAGTTTTAACAAGTCCCTCAAGTGATTGCAGTGTGTGCTAAAATATGAGAATCATTACTCTCACTCCAAGACCTTCAGCTGGATATACTGTTTTTAATATCATTCACACTACTTAATGTCACATATCAAAATTATGTATTTGTATTTTCATGAAAATATAAACTAGTAAGGAAATAAAATGACTTTGAAAAGGTACTTATGTACTTAATTAATAATCTTTTAAAAAGTTTCATTTTCTAAACAACTTAAATAAGCTCTATACAAAAAAAATGGGCTCAGTTATTCAATTTTGAATGTCTAATAGGAATGGTATGTAAGTTGGCAAGGAAGATGAACCTAAAAAAGCATCATCACTTATGGTGGAGACAAACCATAAGTGACTCTTAATCTCACAAAACAAACTGAGGGTTGCCGGGGGGAGGGGGTTTGGGAGAAGGGGGTGGGATTATGGACATTGGGGAGGGTATGTGATTTGGTGAGTGCTGTGAAGTGTGTAAACCTGGTGATTCACAGACCTGTACCCCTGGGGATAAAAATATATGTTTATAAAAAATAAAAAATTTAAAATAAAAAAAAAAAAGCATCATCACTTCATGGTCAATGGCGGTTGTATATGCAGGCAAAAGTTTTGCTTTAACCATCATTTTGGTTTGGGTTTTTGTTGTTGTTGTTATTGTTTTGGTTTTGGGTTTTTTTGTTTTTTTTTTGTTTTTTAGATTTTATTTATTTACTTGTCAGAGAGAAAGAGAGAGCACAGGCAGGGGGAGCAGCAAGCAGGAGAAACAGGCTCTGCACTGAGCAAGGAGCCCAATGTGGGTGGGGCTCGATCCCAGGACCCTGAGATCATGGCCTGAGCCCAAGGCAGATGTTTAACTGACTGAGCCACCCAGGCATTCCTTCCCTTAGCAATGATTTAAATATATAGTAGTTCTTTATTCTGTATTAATGACTGAAAACCAAGGGAAAAGTGACTGACAAAGGAACAGAAGAATGGCAGATAAAGTTAATTAACGAGAACCACTCAAAAACTACTCACTAATTGAAGTTCTAATATCTTTTCATTGTAAGTTACATATATCTGTCCCCATCTCTTCATGTAGAATCTTAAAATAATTCCTTTTCTATAGTAATAATATTTTAGTTAACTCTATTCTTTTTGATGTTATTTTTCCTGCATAGACCAAAAAGCATTCTATAGACTTACACTGGTCAGACGACAGCTTCCTGTATTATTCCAAAGTATCTCCAAGCTGGTGTGAATAGTACTTCTGAACACTCATTTTCATCTGTTTAAATACCCAGGCTGTGTTTTTCAGTTTTCTCAGGTATACGGTCCTCTTCTTTCACAACTACAATCAGTTTATTTTGATCTAAATTGTTTGACCTATTCAGGTCCTCTGACAATTTTTAGATTAGATTGTTTGTTTTCTTGGTGTTGAGTTGTACAAGTTCTTTATATATTTTAGATATTAACCCCTTATCAGATATATCATTTACAAATATCTCCTCCCATTTTGTAGGTTACCTTATCATTTTGTTGGTGGTTTCATTTGCTGTACAAAAGCTTCTTATTTTGATATAGTTCCAATAGTTTATTTTTATTTTTGTTTCTCTTATCTTAGGGTACATACCTAGAAAAAGTTGGATTGGCAGATGTCAGAGAAATTACTGCCTGTGCTCTCTTCTAGGATTTTTATGGTTTCAGGTCTCACATTTAGGTCTTTAATCCATTTTGAGCTTATTTGTTTGGGTATGGTGTTAAAAAGTGGTCCAGTTTCATTCTTTTGCTTGTAGCCAAAAGGAAGGAAGTAGAGAGGGGGCCAGAATGGGTGAAGGAGAGAGAGAGATATAGATTTTCAGTTATGGAATAAGTAAGTCACAGGAATAAAAGGCACAGCATAGAGAACAGAGTCAATGATATTGTAGTATCAGTGTATGGTGACAGATGGTGGCTATACTTGCAGTGAACATAATGTATAGAGAAGTTGAATAACTATGTTGTATACCTGAAACTAATATGTTTCAAACTAATGTGTTTTCAAATACTGTGTGTCAACTCTACTTAAACAAACAAAATTAAATAAAAATAAAATAACCACTTGATCTAATAAACTTTATCTGATCTACACTAATTTCCATTAGCCAGACAATAGTTTTCCTAAGTTGAATGTTTCTGAGGATTCCCATGTGGAAAACATCAAAACAGACTACCAAGTTCAAAATTGTTTCTGTTTCTACATCTCTGGCCCTGAGATTTTCAGAGACCAATTTTCCTTTTGAATTATAATAAATTTAAATTTAATTCTTGCAAAAGATGCTGTGATGATTAACTTACCTGGATCACTTCTTGGATCATAATGACCAAAAGCTATATAGATGAGCCATACATACCTATACTAAATTATGCAACAGTTAATTACTTCTCTGTACTATCTGAAAAGCAAACATGGATAAGGGGCAAATCCAGGTGAAACTAGAACTATTATACAAACAAAAAACTTAATGAGATAGAAATGTCAAAGTTAGATGCATCTATTCTACATGGCCTGTGGTGTAATGTAGAACTTCAAAGGGTAAGTCCATTCTTCTAAATTTATACAGTACTTACTAAATTACCAAGCCTAGTCACATAAATCAATATCATTTATGCATTATGAAACATTAATATATCTCTCAAACTTAACGTGTTGACAAACGCACTCCAGATCTTCCCAATAAGACAACATATTCTCCTTCAAACTTATTCATGTCAGTTAATGGCAATTCTCTTCTTCCATTTGCTTTGGCTCAAATTTGGTTTAATAACTTTCTTTCTCTCTCACTACACAATTATTTAAGTCACAAATTTAAATTCTATCTTCAAAAATGTGTCCAGAGTACGATGATTTCTTTTTACCATCGCTACCATTTCCACACTGCTCAGAGCTACTGTTATTTCCCAGATGGTCTCTTATAACAGCCTCCTCGTAGGTATCCCTGTTTCCAGCTTTGTTAACCTTTAGATCAACATCAACAGCTTTGCTTGAAGGAGCCTACTTAAAAATATGTTAGATCTTGGAAGTCCTCTGCTTTGTAGCTCATTGAAATAAAAGATAAAGTCCTCACAAAGGTCTACGCATGTCTGAGAGGCTTAGCCTTGCCTCCCCTTTCCTATCATCTACCCAGTTTCCCCCACTCACTTTGCTCCAAAAACTCTGATCGCGTTCTCCTGACATCTGCTAGGCAGGCTCCTGCTGTACAGTTTTTGCACTTGCTGGTCCTTCTGCCAGCTTTTCTACTATATAGCTCCATGGTCTGTTCTTTTGCCTCCATATAGCCACTATTGATGTTACTGTTTTAGTGAGGTCTTTTCTGGTGATTCCTCCTAATGATTTAATCCTACTCCCTATTACTTGCTCTTTCCCATCCCTGATTTATAGATAGCTCTAGCATTTATCTCCATCTGGCAAAATAAACGTCCATGGTGATTCATTTCATGTGTCAACTTGGCTGGGTCAGAAGAACCACATATTTGGTCAAAGATTACTCTAGATGTTTCTGTGAACTTTTATCTCATTTTATTTTATTTTATTTTTTTAACTAAGATTAATATTCATTCAAATAAAAACTATGGCAACAGGGGACGAGAGATTCCCATGTAGAACTGGGCTCAATCCTGGATACAACCAGAAGTGGTGTGGATTTATAGCCAAGGAGCAAGATTAAGGGAAGGGGCATTCAGCAATAGAAAAGTACTAAAAGGAGATATCAAGCCTGGGAGATTCTGGCTGAACCAACCTAGAATAATTCTTGCTGAAGACAGGCCAAGGTGATCAGATATCTCCTGGAAAAACAACAGGTATAGAGGGTTGGATCAGACATCAAGAATGAAGAATTCTCAGCAAACTGACATAGCAGGATTCTTGTTAAAACTGGATTCCACAAGGAAATACACAGATATGCCTCACTGGTGAGAGAGCTCAAGGGAGCACGACTAAAGTTTGGTCAGGCAAAGGATCTGAATCATCTCCTAGAGGAAGAGGGAATTCTGTCAGTAGACTTACCTTGAGCCCAAACTGTACCTCGTCCCTGGCATCCAGCCTACTTATCTACTCTGCAGATTTTGGATTTGCCAGCCTCCACAATAGCATGAGCTAATTCCTTAAAATAACCACCCTGATATGTGCAAAGACACAGGCACATCCTATTTATTTCATTTCTCTGGATAACCCTGACTAACATAATACCACACTTATTTACCTTATTTGTTTGCCTATCTGGGTCTACGCTGAGTAGAATGGAAACTCCGTAAGTATTAGAAGCTTTTGCTTTTTTTCATTTGTTTGACCAGGACAGTGCCTTGCTCTAGGAAATTATTTGTTATCTGGAAGAATAAATTTTAAATGTCGTTTCATTTCTTACGCAAGTCTCTTGAGTTAGGCAGAGTTGGGATTATTATTCTCATTTTAAATTTGAGGAAACAGGTCCCAACATGGCAAGCGGCTTGGCTCAGGGATTCATTTAATTTAGGAAAGAGAGCAAGCACTTCAGTTGCACTGTTAATTCTTGGCTATTTCACATGCATAGATTGAAACTTTAGTAATGGATAGCAGAAAGTTACAAAAAGAACAGCACTTTAACTCACAGCATTTAACTCACAGAGTGAGTTAAATATTTCCAGACTTGACCCCTAGGATTTAGCCATCTAACCATGATCTCTAACTGGCATTCTTTTGCTTACCAGAACACATTCTTCCTGAATGTGATGCCTTATTTCACTTTCTCTGAAATGAACTCAAGTCATCTCACACTCAGTCTCTTCTAAAAAGTCTGTCCACGATGGCACTGCTCACAACGCCTACAACTGGGTTATCACCCATTTGGAACTGATGTCTCACACTGTTACATATCTCTTTGAGGGTATATTCATGATTATATTTTATAAATAAGTTTTGAGCACCTACTATCTGCCAAGAGTTGTTTGGACCCTGGGTAAAAAGCATTAAATAAGAAAAATCGATTTTATGACTTCAGAAATCAGAAGGGAAACAAACAAGCAAACAGATACATAGTTACAATAAATAACCACATATCATGATGATTATTAAGAAGGATAAAATATAAGCATGGCTCAGAGAAAAGTAATATTGTTGGAGTATACACTTCAGTTAGATTGGTCATGGAAAAGTTGATATCCATACTTAGACCTCGGGATGAGCAGTCAGCCAGAATAAAAGGCTTTATTTTGAGTTTTCAGTTAAGTAATATATTCAAAATCATTTTTGTGCTGTAAAGCATAGGACAAATATCATTACCTAGGGATTTTATTGTTAGAGAAAAAAAAGGAAAACAATATGTTTCTGAAGATGATGATGACCAGTGTGAAATAAAGTAAGGTATAGCTTTCACTTATTTACTGCTTAATTATTGACTGACCCAAGAAATATTTATAGTAAATCTAATAACCAGGCATGATCCTAGGCAATGTAAGAAAAACAGTAAACAAAACAAAGACAAAATTATTTGCTCTCAGGGTTTGAATGGTATTAACTTTCAGTTGGGAAGGATAGAAAAGAAAGAGTACATAGATCTATAATATAATTTTGGTACCAATAAATGTCACACAGAATAAAGCAGGTGCGTAAAGATGGATGTCAAGTGCTATTTCAGATGGAGTGGTCAGGAAAAGTACTAATTTTCGATGTGTTGGGTGCCAGGTTGGAGGCAAAGAGAGGAATCAAGTATAACTTATCCTGGTGGGGTCTAGCAGTATTAAATAAGGTGGGAAAATGGGAGGAATAAGATTTCCCCAGAGTACTATCAATAATTCAATTTGGGACACATGGTTCCAATGCCTTATATTACTTTCAACTTCTAATATTTATGGAAGAACTGAAGTTGTCTGGTCTTTGCCCAGATATTTCCTAGCTCTGGCATTAACCAACTACAAAATCTTGAGCAATTAACCTTTTTGAAATTCAATTTCCTTATTTATAAGATGATGGGGGCCTGATGAGCCATTTCAGGGCTTCCATATGAAGCAGGTATTCTACAAATAAAGGAAGACATTGGTCTCCCAGTTTATTTTAATTATGTTTTCTTTAAGTCATGTCTGAAATCAGTAATATCAGGGATCATTCATTGGATCCGTTAAATCTACTTTACCATTAAATCTACTTTACCTCACAGTTCATTAACAAGCAGTCGTTGAAAGTTCTAGTTACTTCATGGCAGACTGTCTCTCAAAGGAAGTTTTCCATTAAGGAAAACTCCATAAACTCCATCGAAAACTAGAGTTTAAGGTTCTTGTGACCCAGGGAAATGTGGCTTTTTTTTCCCTTCTTTTTTATTTTTTTTAATTAATGTTTGCTTACTGATTAAGTATCATACTAAACACTGAACATCATAAAATTGTTCTGGACTCTGAAAGGGGATATTACAGGAAATATAATCTTAAATTTCATGTTCAGTAGCAGCTGTCTCCAGGGAATGGACCCAGTTTAGTCAAGATATCTAGCAGTTTCCAGAAACACCACAACCCAACCTTCTCTGCCTTAAAGCAAAGCTCTGTCCGGTTCACAGTTTCACCAACTAGAGACAGCTTATTTTCTCCTCAAACTGTTTATCATTGGACATATGCATTAATCAGATGAAAAATCACATCTTAAAAAATGATTTATTTATACTCTTCTCAGCCAAAGATACTGATTGGGCCATCAAGATTATGCCAAGTGCAAATACATCATGAGCTACTCTGTCAACAATATAGCAAGTTAGCTTGGCAGCAAGGTGCCAACATGATTATGCAAATACGAGCCCTATTGGCTTATCAGTCAAACCCACCGCCAGGATGCCTGGGAGATACATTTCAATAAACGGAGACAGAATGTATCTCAGGCCCCCTGACATTAATAATTTAAGATTAATCAGCTTATGAAGACTTGCTAACAGCAGAAGGAAACTGAGAGGAAGATGGATTCTCTCTCTTTGGATTTAACCTTACTTTTCTCCCAGGCTAAACCTAATCATTTCATTTCTGAAGACCAGATAATTGACTAGCCATTTACTTAAACTTCCTTAAAGGGCATCAATAATCCTCCCAGGGGTCCATCTTTGATCAGGGGAGGTTAAGTTAAATTGACTCCTGATTATGCAGGTTAGGGAGCAAGCAGGAAGGATGCAGCCACCCAGAAGGGAGCTGGCCTCTTTCAGCAGAGAGCACTCTGGCTTTTGAGAAAATGGATGAGGGGAGACGGGTGTGACCCGTACACGGGGAGACCACCTAGTACAGGCATACAATTGATGGAGTAGGAATGGTAGTAGATAGAAGCAATGGCTGTGACAGTCCTTTGATTTGCAAAAACGATAAACTATGCATATTTTTTATCCTCAAAGTCTTAACATTTTATTCTAAATCTTTCATGATTTCTTAAGTTATGAATTCTATTTTCATTCTCAAATATAGGAAAGAGTCTGCATAGTTGGAAACATTTTTAATTTTTACTATGCTTTTTTATGACAGTGATAAAATAAAATTGCAGTGAAAATTTTTTAAGAGAGAGAAAAATCATGATCCCAAACTTTTACTTTCTTATTCAAATCACCATTTTTATGTAGCATGTTTCTCATTATCTTTTATCTGAAATTATTTTCAGTGGGACTCACAAGCTCCCACCACCCTTACTTACAAGCTCTAACCAAAGAGCAAAATATTTACCCTCTTTGACCTCAGTTTCCTCTTCTGTTGAATGGAGACTACATGGATTTTTATCAAAATAGTAGTTAACTACATTAGGTAAAACACATAAATCAATGCTTTTTATGTTGTTCATTTCAATGAATTTATATTCAAGGTTAATTTTTCTATCCATTTTAAAGAACTATGCATTTAATTAAATGTTATTCCAAGCATTTTTAATGTTAGAATGTAGCTCTCAGAGTCATATCTCCTAATGTTTCATAACATTCAATCCAAGTGGCTTAATTAATCAATGTCCCACTCTGGGGCTTTTATCAGTATTAAAATGTGTCCTCATTTGTCTATGGAAAGGGCAGAGCTTCCTAACTCACCAGTTTCAAAAAAAATTGTTGAAGACAACTTAACTGAACATGAATCAGATTATTTAATTCCATTCCAGTAGGATAATTAGAATCTTAATGATAAAGATATCTATGTGAAATAAAATTTAGCTTGTGACACTTTCAACCAACATAAATGACTTTGATAAAAATAAATGTATTAGAAACACCCAAGAGCATCTCATAAAACTCATAAAAAAATAAAAAAGCAGGAAGCATATCACAACCATATTAAAGACTAGAATCAATAAATGATTCAGAGAGTGATTTCATCTCATTCTCTCTGAGACACATGGACTGTCACCATGTTCTTCATTCTCCTGCTTCTTTATAGGGTGGCTTTTTCTGCATCATTTATGGGCCAAAATTGACTGCCTCAGCCCACACTTAACATTATACCTTGGTTCAAGAGCCCAACAGAGATGCAGAATAACATCTCTCTAAGTAGAAGATGTAGGTAGGTTAATGAAGCCATGGCAATAAAAATAATTTTGGACCAGAGAAGTCCAGTCCAAAGAGCCAGTATCTTCACAGAAGGGATCATGAGAGCAGCCTCTCTGAAAAGGGGTAAGAGAATGAAGCAAAACATGTTCACTTATTTATTTATTTATTTATTTATTTCAATTTTTAAGAATTTCTTTTTAGTGTTCAGAATTCATTGTTTATGTACCACACCCAGTGCTCCATGCAATATGAGCCCTCCATAATACCCACCACCAGGCTCATCCAACCTCTCACCCCTCGCCCCTCCAAAACCCTCAGATTGTTTTTCAGAGTCCATAGTCTCTCATGGTTTGTCTCCCCCTCCAATTTCCCCCAACTCCCTTCTCCTCTCCATTTCCCCATGTTCTTATGCTCCACAACTAAGCGAAACCATATGATAATTGACTCTCTCTGCTTGACTTCTTTCAAGCAAAACATATTTAATGCCTGATATACAATTGTGTGTCTGATTGTTTTAGATGGTTCTCTTGAGCACTGGTATTTCAAGCTGCCCATGAAGAAAACTAGCAAGTGATGTGGACAGTATGCTTTGACTCTATTTTTGGGCAAAAGACAATGTCCAAATATGAAATGCTGATTTATTTTATTTCTGTTAAAGAACAGATAACCAGGACAACCAATTAGAGGAGAATTGAATATCTGGAGGAAAGAACTCTTAACTGCTGATCCCTGTTGGAATTCTAATACCAAGATGAGAAGAAGGTGGATTAATGTTCCAGGGTCAACTTTCTTAAACCTCACAGGACCAAAACAAAACCAGAAGAGTCTGAACTATTCTGATTAATAGTTTTGTGCAGTGGGTACAAGTCCCAGAGAATTTCCGTTTTTTCTTTTGCTTGAATAAAACAGTCATCCCAAACTGCCCAAAATATTATTTTCTTACTTTAAGGAAACAACAACAACAACAAATAATTAGAGAAGCATGAATTCATAAAAAGCACCATTTTTGGTATGTTTCCTTTGTCAACCCAGTTCCAAACAGTTCATCCCTATTAATTACCAAGATGAATGGGGTTCATTTTTTCTAGTGCAAATATGGGATACTTTGGGAACATTATAAAATTGGAATTTAGTTGATTATAAAAGAACATATATTGGACTCACTCTCCATCTTTGCAGGATTAAACATCCAGACTTGATTCTCATACCAAAATATACCTTTCTCTGCCTTCCTTAGTGGATAAGGGAGGGGACAATAAAGTGGTGAGTTCAGCTAATCTCTTCTGCAAGATCCAGATTAAATGCCGATGAATTAATTCACACAACCTTTCACATACTTCATACAATTGTCTTTACTTTGGCTTCCTTGGTTTCTCAGACACCTTCATTTGAATGTGCTCCTTGACTCTCTGTTGCTCTTTTATCTGGTCCATCTGTCCTGGATGTGTACTGAAATCCTGATGCCTGCCTGAGTCTCACCCCTGAACTTCTGATTTAATTATGGGGTTTTTTTTTGTTGTTGTTGTTGTTTATTTTATTTTATTTTTAAATATTTTTTTAAATTTTATTTTATTATTCAGTGTTCCAAGATTCATTGTTTATGCACCACACCCAGTGCTCCATGCAATACGATTTCATTCTTACAGGCTGGACCCGGACACTGAAATTTTTAAAAGCTCTCCAGGTGTCTCTAATATGCAGCACATATTAGGTAACCATGACTTAGACCATCTTCACTGATGCTTATTTTGGCTTCATTGTTCTGGCTTTGACTCAACCATGCCAGGATTTGAACTTCAGTGTTAACTACTTATGATCTTACTCCTTCAATCACATATTCATTCATTCATCAAATATGCATGAAAGTTGTATATAGGAGATGACACGTACACAGTAAATGTTGCATATTCCTTCAGAGATCTTACAGGCTAATTATCAGTGATAGACATTAAAAAGGACATAGATTATTGTTGAAATCATGATAATCTGCTCTTACCCCAGGTCCTTAACTTTCCTATTCCTTGATCTCATCATTGTTTTACTTTCGTCTCACGATAGAGTCCCTAGCCACACCATTTCTGAAGTTCTACCAAAAAAAAAACAAAAAAAACAAAAAAAAAAAAACCTGTTTCTGTATGTAGTTAGGGCTTGTACAAATTCCATTTTCTTCACATAGGACAATTTCTTGGCCCACCTCTACAAACCATGAAGTTCTTGTCCATGCTACTGCAATTGGTGTAGCTGTCATACACTTAGAGGAGTCTCCAATAAGTTCTCTTAGCTCCCACTGTCACCCCATGGTACATAGTCATATACTACTCTGCAACTGACCGTTAAGCTTGAATTCCCAAATAGGGTTCACTACGAGAAAGATATAATTTCTTATAATTGACTCATAATAACTGAATCCCCAATATGTTCTCTGGATATGATGGGTATTCTATAGAGCTCTCTCTTCAAAGCTCTGGAGATGGAAAGACATGGCATATGCATACTCATTCATAAGATAAAGTTAAAAATAAGTTATAAATGCCATTTATAAATGGCATGTATCTTAGTTAACTCAAGCTGTCAAAACAAAATAGCATAAACTAGGTAGTTTAAACAACAAATATTTTACTTCTCACAGGTGTGGAAGCTAAAAGTCCAAAACCAGGTGCCAGGATAGTTAGGTTCTGGTGAACACACTCTGGTTTGCATATGGTAATTTTCTCACTGTGTCCTCATACGGTGCAGAGAGAGAGTGAGAGCATTCTGGTCACTTCCTCTTCTTATAAGGACACTAACTCCATAATGAAGACACCACCCTCATGACCTCATCTAAAGCTACTTACTTCCCAAGTTTCTACCTCCAAATACGATCACATTGGAGCTTCAAGATATGATTTTTTGGGGGGACACAAGCAGTCAGTCTATAATTCCATATATGTAGAACAGTAATATAGGGCTGGTATAACTACAAAAAGTTCAGAAGTTGAAATCTATGTGTACCAAAACATCAAGAAAGACATCGTAGGGAGCCTAAGGCCTAAGAAAACACCTGAAGACCAGTTAGGTTATTTCCTCACTACCTCTCTTTGCAAAACATTTTAAGGTTTTCCTTCATATAAGATATATAATATTTTTTTACCACTAATTTTATCTTTTTGTATAAATTTCTGAAGGCAGAGTCTATATTTTGCTAATATTACTAATAGCTGAAAACACATGCACTAGGAGATAGACAACAGTATAAGCAAAATATGAGATTTGCTTTAGGAGGTTATAAGCAAGAGTAAAGGGATAAAAACAATATTAAGCAACATTTTAAGAATAGAATTAACAAAGCATAAGGACCAATTAAATATGGGGAATAAGCAATGTAAAGACATAAGGGGACTATGAAATACTCACAAATGGCATTTTGCCCATTTACAATGAATAGACATCAGAATTATAGCCACTTCATATGAACAATATAACACAGTGTTTTTAGTGTCCTAAAGCTATAGTTTTAAAGGTACAGTGAGAAGATAACATTAAGATAATAATATGAGTCAATCTACTCATTCCTATCCAATCACCAGACTTCTGCAAAGACTATCATTAGAGTCATTTACTTATGAGGCCTCGATGCAGGTGTAGATCTTCTGTCTGTAGAAATCAAGGAGGCTAATCTTGCCACACTAGATATATTCAACATGAAACTGTTGAGGGAAATCGTGTTTAGTTTACATGTTTGTAGAAGGAAGTGGCGTGGTATTAGGCAGACTGATAAAGTATTTTTGTCTTGTAAAGTCAGTCTTAATTTGACTAAATGCTTTATAACTTGTAAGCTTGTTACCTAAAAATAAATTAGTCACAAAAAGATGTCAACTGTATCATCTTTTAAGAAGCATGATAGAATAACTCAACCAACTTCAGCTTTGTGGAAGTCATCCCAGCTTTGTTTCCTTGTTCAACATGGAAACACCTGTATGCTGAATTCCTCAAAGAGGACAAATATGTTAGAACTACCCCCAGCCTTCTTCCCAGAGTGTTCTTTCCCAGAATTCAGATATTCCCCAGAATTATTTGTATCTATGTGTAAATCTGTATCTATTTATATATGTAAGTGACAATTCACTGGTACTCGTAACCAGGATAACTTACTACTTCTGAGTTTAAGAGAAATAGTGTTTAGAGCATCCCACTATAGAACCAGCATTGTTACTTTACAACATCATTTTCAGAGGAAGATATAATCCATCTGTTTATCTGCAGTGAAGATAACCTTTTTTTAAATCGGATTTTTTTCAAAGATAAATTAAGTTTTGGGGTGACTGGGTGGCTCAGTTGGTTAAGTGAGTGACTCTTGATGTGGGCTTCGGTCATGATCTCAGTGTTATGAGATGGTGCCCCATAATGGGCTCCATGGTGGGCATGGAGCCTACTTAAGAGTCTCTCTCTCTCCCTCTCCCTCTGCCCCTCCCCACCTCTTTCCCTCTTAAAAAAAAAAAAAAAGATAAATTTTTCATAGGATAGCTTTTTCAGGTTTGAGGTAAGACAATAACTCCAAACTCTGTACGGAGAATGTGTCTCTGTTCTGCACTTTCTCTTTATGTCTTTATTATCAGGAGTAACCCCACAATGCTACGGGAGTTGGTTGCAAAAGTGATGGAAGCCTTCTTGCATCAATTGGCCCATTCTTCCTAAATATGAACCATGCTGCTGCTTTGACGCTGTTAAAAATTAATGCTAAAGGCTTCATAATAGTTAAATTCCAAGCTATTTTATTATTATTTAACCCCATAGCATTTTTTCTAAGTGCTTTTAGTAGCCTATGCCGTAATTAAATTTTGCCACATTGCCATGCACAGTGCCTCCAGAACTATCAGTTGTACAGCTAATTGATAAATCAAACCCTAATTGAGATAATGAAGCTGGTCTTGGACATCAGTGAGATGGCTGCTACCTAATTAGCATCTTAATATCTGTTTACTAGATGAGTGGACAGTAGACCCCGGGTAATGATAGTATGGAAAAGTTAATATGAGAGGAAATAAATGTGGGTGAAATGGATCAGAGCATGGATACAGCTTCTCACTAATAAGCCTTTGTAGTGCTTGAGAGCTTAGAAAGAAATACACTGTATCTCCTCCCCTTTCCACTCTCAACAAGGTATAGTGGGAGAGGCCCAGCCACAGTAAATGATCCGGAAGTGCTGGTTGTCCTGAATCAGGGGTTAAAGGCTGAAGGGAACTGCAGTTCCTAAGTTTTATGTAGTGGAGGTGGGGGGTATATATTTTAAGTTCACCTGAGCAATCTCCTACTACATTAATGCATAATGTTACCACTTTGGGCTTTGCATATGTGGATAAAAAGGCTGTTCTCACTGCCTTCTTTGAGGATTATAATAATAACTACCATAGAGTTACAATGATAGCTGCTAACTCTTAGTAAGCACCTTCCATGTGCCAAACACCAAGCTAAGTGTTCATTCCTACTGAATTCTTACAACGAAGTTAGGCGATACCATTCATGTTTAACGGAAGTTTTACCGAGAGGTTAAATAACTGGTCCAGGTTCAGAGAGCGAGGAAGGAGAAGAGCTTGCATCGAAACTACAGTCTTTACGTTAAACACAATGCATCCACCACAACACTAGGCTGCTTCCATTCATTGAGATGGACCATGAGCAAAGCACTGATTGAACTACTTTCTCACATGAAGGACAGTCAGTACGATTAAATAAACTGTCCCAACCTGATGCAGCTTGTATTTATCTCAATTTTATTTGAACCCAGGTCTGGCAAACCATAAATCCACGTTCTTTGTTCTATGCCACATTTGGGTGTAAAACACAGTTTTTTAAACAGATATAATACAAATAATAATAAGAGATTAGTTCAATTATAGTCATTTCTCACTGTGACTTTCCAGGTCCTTGAGCTCCAATAAAACTCAGAGCATCTGGAGATTTCAAAACATCTCTTCAGCTCCAGGATGGTGACCCAGAGTATGGAGATCCACATCTTCTTTAATAATACATTTAATTCCTCTACTAAAAATACTGAAAATTTAAATTATATAATATACGTCCAAGTTAGGTAAGAGTATGTGAGGCATCTTTGTTTTAGAAGACAGCAGAACAGAGATCAGAAAGTTAAGTAGCTCTCCCTGCCAAAAACAAAAACAAAACAGCAACAAATACTTCTCCTAGAAGAGCTAGGAGTAGAATCTGGGTTTCCTAAGATACCAACAGCATTTCAGTATGTCTGATCCAAATTAGAAAGCACCAGAATCTTCCTTTTGGAGAATCAACTAAAAGCTGTGATTCTAATTTCATAGAGGTCTGTAGTGACAAATGAAAACTTTTACTTATTCTTAGCCGAATAGTTCATTCATTTACCTCAACAACTGTTGGAAATTTTCCTCATTCCCTTGAGACTTCCCTCCAATCAGTGTTCTAGTTAGCATTTCCAATCTTGAAATCCCTCAAACTTTTCATCTTTCCAAAATGTATTTACCTAATACTCATCCCTTTACTTACTGTCAGTCTCAGAGGATGAGCTGTTGCTCTTTTCACCATTAAAACTAACAAATGTTATCTAAAACTATCTCCTATCCTCCTTAGAGGTCCTTGTTCCATCAATTGTTTCTTCTCTGTATTTCCTTCTCTCCCTTTCTTTTTTAAACCTAAAAGGAGTAACTTATATATATTCCAAAATTTCCATCCATCCACTCCTCAAACCACTACATTATGTCCTCTGCTTTCACTACTGTGTCATGACCATTATCATCAAGCTCAGTCATGGTGTTCTGGTTTCCATAATCAGTTGACCACTTTGGAGACCATATCCCTCTGCATCTCTCTGACGCACTTACAAGTCACTCTTATGGAAGTTCTCATTTTTGTCATTGTCAAGGAACTGCTTCCCCTAATGGTTACCTTTGGTCTAGGACTGCTTCTTCATGAGCATGCTTATTCCTTCTCTCAGCCCTCAGCTCTCTCTGCTCTCAGTCCACACAACCTCCCTTCATGAGGCTATATTCTTGCATTATCTCATTTCTTTAGCCAATCATTTTTTTTCAAGAAATACTTCTGGAGTTCTCATTATGTATGTCGCATATTCCAGATTCTGATTATAGAATGAAGAACTGAACAAAATCTCTGCCTTCATTGCGCTAAGATTTTAGTACATACAATGTACAAATAGAGAGTTAAAAATACTTTGTCAGGTGCTCATTATTTTTATATCAAAGAAAAAAGCAGAGCAGAGGGATCAAGACTTGTGGAGGAAACCATTTGATATGGTGATATTTTGACAATAACATGAGTAAAATGAAGACAATTACCAGGTATTTTCTAAGGAAGAACATTTTAGATAAAGGGAACAGCAATTTAAAAAACTCAAGTTGGGGGATGCCTGGGTTTCTCAGTTGGTTAAGTGGCCGACTCCTGGTTCCGGCTCAGGTCATGATTTCAGGGTCCTGGGATCGACCCCCTTCCCCCCAGTCCCCGTTGTCAGGCTCCCTGTTCAGCAGCTTATGCACACTCTTTCTCTCTCTCAAATACATACATACATACATACATACATACATCTTAAAAAATAATAAGAATCAAAAGCTCAAGTTGGAAGTAGGGCTGATACATTCTAGAAATAGCAAGGAGACCAGTGTGGCTGAGGTGGAGTGAGCAAGGAGGAGAAGAGGACGAGCTGAGTTCAGAGATGTGGAAACCAAAAGATCATGTCAGCTTTGTAGAATATAAGGGTTAGGATGGAAATTCTACCTGCTATAATAAGGACCAGATTTTAACAGTTGCTTGAGGAAAGTAGAAGGGTATTTGTCTCTCTTTTGAAAGTCTAAGTTTAAGCCCTTGAGAAACAATGTTGCCAGCTGCATGAGGCAGGGTTACCAGACCATTTGTTCTTACTGTCTTGTATTCCTAAACACGGGGCTTTCAACAATGCACCTAAGATGGCTATTTCATTGTCCTACAGCACATCCTTCCTGCAGCTGGTAGTAAGAGAGAAAGTAAAAGATGAAAGCAAAGGTCTTTTATTTTTAAGGTGCTGTGAATAAGTTAAACACAAAACTTATAGTAGTGTTGTTTTCACTAGGACCCAATTGCATAACCAAAATTAAAACCAGGACAGCTGAGAAATGTAATTTTACCTGCATGCTCACATCAGGTAAAGTTCTCGTATTGTAGAAGAAGGGGATAAACTATCCTTTTTCCAGTGAATTGCCTTTGTTCCTTTGTGAAGGTTAGTTGACTGCAATTGAGTGGGTCTACTTTGGGACTATATTCTGTTCCACTGAGCTATGTGTAAATTCTTTCACCACTGTCACCCTGGTTTGATGGTCTTAACTTTATAGTCTCGAAGTCAGGTAGTGCCAGTCTTTCAACTTTGTTCCTCGGTATTCTGTTGGCTATTCTGGGTCTTTTGTGTCTCCATATAAACTTCAGAATTGGTGTGTCAATACCCATGAAATTGCTTGCTGGGATTTTGACGTGGATTGCATTAAATCTATCATACAGCTTTTTTTAAAATTGAAATATAATTGATATACAATGTTATGTTAGTTTCAGGTGTATAACATATTGATTACTCAATGCTTATCACAATAAGGGCAGACACCATACAATATTATTATTATGTTATTGACTATATTCCTTATGCTGTACTTATACCCAAGACTTATTTATTTTATAACTGTAAATTATGCTTTTTAATAGCCAATATTAATTTCACTTGCCTCCCACTCACCTCTTGTCTGGCTTCTTATCTCTTAAATAACTCATCTGATTTACCTTAATATTTACTACTGCTATTGTTGCTGTCCTAATTCAGACCTTTATTAAGTCTTTCTTGGAATAACAAAAGTTTCCTGACAAACCTGTCTCTAGTTCTGTCATCTTCAAATACATTCTTTATAAAGGGTTCTAATTAAACTTGAGTCCTTTTAAATCTCTTTTTTGACTTCTCACATGTGGGCAGAAGTCCATGTCCCGAAACGTGTCCTACAGCGCCTCCTTCAGGTCAGTTTCTCTCTCTAGATTAACATTTCTCCCTCTCCACCTCATCTAGGTGTACTTTTTGAAGTTCTCCACAATCTCTGTTATTACTCTTATGTGTTATTAAAGCTCCCTTTTATGAAATGCCCTTCTCTTCTCTCTTAGCTTAGGGAAATCCAGTTTTAACGTTCTCCAAGATTATTTTCTCTGAACACATAAACACTTACTTCATAAATTCTCTACCGTCTTGTCTGCACATTTTTGTATCCCTGCATCTAACCAACACATCATACTTTTCTGTTTATATGTCTATCTTCTCCCTGAGAATAAAGTTTGGTTCTCATTCAACTTTGTTCTGGTACACTTAGAACAGTTATTGACATATTTGGAATACTCAGTATATGTTTATTAAGTAAATAATGGAACAAATAAGTGAGCAAATGTATGATCTCTCAGATTCAAGTGCCAGTAGAATTTCTGCTACATATTATTTTTCTCTCTTAAAATACTTTTCAAAGAGACCAATTTAAATGATAAAAGTCATTTACTCTGTAAACAGCTGTTCAACTACTTATAGTTCTCAGATTTGCTGTCAGTCATCTTTCTTTTTCTATGTTAACCATGAGAATTTGTTTCTCTCCTGCCAGCTGTCTTCTGTCATACACCTGCATTCCCTCTCAACATTTTCCAAAATTTATTTTATCTCTGTGCGTACATGCCCAGATACACCATCAGACATTTTAGTTAACAAATTATATATTTATTTCTAACTTTGATTTGACTCCTATCTGTAAAACCCCACTGTGCTCTTTCTTCTGACTTTTATCTTGCCTTTTTGATTAGGAGTATGCAAAGGTAAAATTTGTTTCAGCGTAGTAAATAAAATGACTTATGATAGATATAAAATACCCATTATTTCACACTCAAACAAATCAAGTTTCTCTTCCCCTTTGATTATCGGCTCACTTGGGAATTTAGTTGAAGGGGTTTATCTGTATGAAATTTAGAACACACTGGAAAGGGACTAAAATAAATGTTGAAAATAGTTTATTTCAGCATTTCCAAAACTTCTCATCTAAAACTATTCCTGTGAGATGCCTATTTCTATTCTGAGTCTGTTGTGTGTAGGAGGATTTAAACCTCAACATATTTCTCCTTGCTCTTATTTCAGAATAAAGTTGTATTTTATATCAATAATTTAATTGAGAAAGGCAGAAATATGAACATCAATCTTACCACAATATTTACCTTACTGAGATGAAAAAGAAATGCCATCACTTTTTGTTCCTTAATATAAATATCACAGAAACCTTATAGAAAAAGATTTGCTAACCTTAGTTTGAATTTCAGAATTATTAAGAAGGAAGAATCATGCGACTTATTATCAATGTACATTTCTGGTCCCTAGACCCAAAGCCTAATCAGAAAGACCACATCCTAAGAAATAGTGACTATACTCTCTAGCACACTAAAGCCATTAAGAGCTATAGATCTGAATCATACTTCAAGCTTCTGTCAGAAATGAGCAAGAGAGAAAACCCCAAGATGGTTTTCTGTATCCAGGGACATTGTGATGGACATACAGGTATAGATATAATTATAGATATTGTTATGCATCTATGATATTACTAATATAGAACTACTATATACATAAAATATAACCTAGTATTACTATATTAATATAATAAGAATTTGTGAATGTTCAGGTAGATCATTTTGGTATACATACATATATTTATAAATTCATAATTAAATTGCTCTAATGTTAATGAAGTTTTGCTTATCTTCATAGTTTACATAAAGGGGCACTTTAGCACCATAATTCACTTAGAAACCAATTCGTTTCTGTGTCATTCAATATGTTTTCTTGTTTTGTTTTTGTTTTTCCCAAGAGAAACAATATTCCAGTTGGAGTTCTGAGATGTGAAAATGTGCATAGTGGTTAAATACAGACATATCATTATTGCATTTCATGGGCAAAATACTTGAGGGAAAATATTTTAGACACATAACAATTTAAAATCAGTAACATGTCTTTCTACATAGAAGACTTCCAAAGGGGAAGAAAGAAGAAGAAGAAGAAGAAGAAGGAGAAGGAGAAGAAGAAGAAGGAGAAGAAGAAGAAGAAGAAGAAGAAGAAGACGACGACTTCTGAAAGGGAATGTTCTCAAAAATTCTCCAAAATATTGCATAAAAAGCTGATTATATAACATAGTAATAAGATATTTCAAAATATCTGTTCATAACCTTACATGTTTGGGGGTTTTCTTTTTTTTTTTTTTCAAAGATTTTTATTTATTTATTTGACAGAGAGAGAGAGAGATCAAAAGTAGGCAGAGAGGCAGGCAGAGAGAGGGGGAAGCAGGCTCCCCGCTGAGCAGAGAGCCAGATGTGGGGCTAGATCCCAGGACCCTGAGATCAAGCCCTGTATCGAGCTCCCTGCTCAGTGAGAAGCCTGCTTCTTCCTCCCCCATTCTCCCTGCTTGTGTTCCCTCTCTTGCTGTGTCTCTCTCTGTCAAATAAATAAATAGAATCTTAAAAAAAAAAAAAAAAAAAAAAACTCTTGGGAAAGAACTATAGATCTTTCAGGTGTGAGGATAAATGATATTCAGAAGTAATTTATATTATTTATATTCTTACATCCCAGAGGAGCTAAATATCTTATAAAAGAATGTGTTTTATATTTAGCCTTACTCAATATATTCAAATTAATTTGTTTATTCATAACCAAGAAACTGGCCTGTATTGGCAGGCAAGTGGGTGGTTTCTTTCTAACACTTGGATCAAAAGAATTAGTTTGTCACTGGTTATAACTGATATAGGTTATTTTATGACTGGTAGATACATGACATATAAGAAACATGTTGCTAAGACAGGGCTTCTTATTGATTTGAAAACTAGAGAATTTGAATTTCTTTTTTTTTTCTCATTTTAGGACTACGTGCAAAAGAAAACGGAGAGAAAACACTGACAGCTGAGAAAGGTCATCCAGAGGCACTTCTGATGACAAATTAGGTTAAACCTCAGACTGACAACCGGTTATGAAGGAATTGACCATAAAAAAGAACTAGGATGGAGATTTGGGGGAGATGGTAGAGCAGGAAGGGAGAATTTTCTCTTTACCCAGACAACCACTTCACTAGCACAATCTGTCTGATCTATTTTGTAACTCTGGAGTTTATTGAAGGCTGGCAACATCCAGGGAAAGAACTAGATGGTAAACTGTGGCTAATGTTAGTCAATTTCAACTCTCAGGTAATTTCAGCTCTTAGCAGAGTAGCAGCTACCTGCCCCTTATCCTCTGCCCCATGAGGCAGCTGTGTACCTGTTCCTGGAGCAGCCCGCAGGCAGCTTGCAAGAACTATCCTCCAGATTTTAGAGATCTGTGCTCTGATGGCCAATTATTGTTTCTGATCAGAGGAACAGTTCCTCAAAAACTTAAAAATAGAATCGCCATTGATTTTGCAATTCCACTACTGGGTAGGTACCCAAAAGAAATGAAAAGCAAGCTCTCAGAAAGATATTTGTACACCCATGCTCAAAACAGTAAAATGTAGAAGCAACCCCAGGGTCTACCAATTGATGACGGATCAGCATTCCAATGCTGTGGAATATCATGCAGCCTTAAAAGGGAAGGAAATTCTGACATATCCTTAGAACTCATTCTTCTATCCCATGAAAAGCTACCTTAGACATTAGTGATAGAATATTATTAAACATGATTCATTAGTCAAACATGCAAGTGAATACTGATTTTAGAGTAAAAACCTAGGTGTGAAAAATGGTTAATTGAAAGCTCTGTCAAGTTGGAAAAGTCATCTCCCTTCTCTGAGCCTCCATCTCCTGATCTCTAAAATAAGAATAACACCCACTTTGAAGCATTACGGTGACAACTCAATGAGGAAATAAATTTGAAATGCATCACACAGCATTCAACACAACACCGATTCTCTGTAAATTATGGTTGTTATTATTATTTGGTAAAGATGGACAAGTATGAAACATTTAACTTTACGCAGAACAAGATCCTAGAGAAATAGAATTCCAACTGTAAACACATTGCTTCTTGATTCACAGAGATGATTTTAAAAGTCTGCCAGGATGGGAAAAGGGGAAAAGGCAACTTTTTCTTTTTTCTAAAAATTTTATATTAATATTAACATTTAAATGGTGTCTAGTATTACTTTGTTTTCTACTTTTTCCAGATTCTGTTAATGACTGTGGACTTTATGGTATGTTTAAGCGGGATATTTGTAATCTAGTTCTATTATGTAAAACAGATTAATCTAACTAAAAGGAGAGAATTACCATGTGGTGGGGAAGAGAAGGAGGGTGTTTCAAATCCATTCTGAAAAATTACATGCTATGTAATGCTTGGAAGGAAATGTCTAACATATAAAAGTATTATAATTTCCCCTTAGAAAATGATAGAGAGAATACATATGTAATGGGTCTGATAGTCCTTCAGAAAACTGTGGGTAGCTCAAGGGAGTCTGATGGGGATTAACAGTAACACTATGATCTGTACAGTGCTTTAAGGTTTACATAGCTATTTGATGTTAAATCTCATTTGATTCTCATGGAAGAGTTAGGAAGTAGATAATATGCTTTTAATTTTATCAATGAGAAATATGAGGTTCAGAAAGTATAAACAACTTGTTAAAACTCACAAAAACAGTCAGGATAGAATTGAGACTAAAATCCAGGCCTTAGGATCCTAAATCCAGAACCCAGAGCACCAGAGGTTGAATTACCGACGCCATGAGCAATCAGCAGTATGACATAGCCCTGTGCCATGGTCTCCTCACCGATTAAACAAGGATTCTCTAGCACTTATCATAAGGTTGTCATGATGATTGAGTGACATTACATCTTATCGCCATGACTGGCATTTAAGAAGCAAACCTAAAAATGTTAGACGTTATTTTTACTAGTACCCCATGTTTCACTTTCCAGTATCATCTAAGAAGCACAAAGTGAGGTAGAGTAGAAATGATCTGAAGTTTCTAATACACCAGATATTCTCAATGTCAAAGCAACATCCTTGTAGTAGACTGGGCCAAATCCTGTGGGCTTGCTGGACAATAACTACCCTAGGAAACATTATATACTGATGGACTCAGGTTTAAAGGCAGTATGCCCTCGGATCTAAAATCAGGCAGCAATTGGTTTCTTCCCTGTTAGTTTTCATCCTAATTTTTTTCCAGTAATGTAGAAATCTCAAATCTGCGTTAAATTTCCTCCTGTGTTCTTAAAGATCCTACTTGTCCACACGTTTAGCTCACATGAACAATTCTGTGTGAAGTAATGTCAAACTTGGAACCACATTTCTTATTAAACCAAGAAGACAATACAGTTGAGTACTTTCATGAGCCAAGGACCATATTAGGTACCCATTCTAAAAAGGTTAGCATTCTAAAAAGGTGAGCTTCCATTTCTTAGAAAATCTGATAAGAATAAATGGAGGCAGACAAAGAACAAGTATGTTCCCTGCAACCCCATGAATGCTATAATGAAAAATGTGTGCAGGGGCGCCTGTGTGGCTCAGTGGGTTAAAGCCTCTGCCTTCGGCTCAGGTCATGATCCCGGGGTCCTGGGATCGAGCCCCGCATCAGGCTCTCTGCTCAGCGGGGAGCCTGCTCCCCCCCCCCCAACTCCTGCCTCTCTGCCTACTTGTGATCTCTCTGTCAAATAAATAAAATCTTAAAAAAAAAAAAAAATGTGTGCAAGTGCTACTGGTTTCACAGGAAAGTGACCAGCAGTCTGGGGGAGGTAGGGCAAGTATTAGGTTACAGGAATCACAGATTGGAAGCTCCTGGCTGAGTCTAGTCAAAAACCAGATGAAACATGAATAACTCAAATAGGCATAAGCAATCTGTTTAGCATAAGCTCTCCATGTAAGTTTCTGCAAATTTGACTCTTGACTTTAAGCAAAATAGGACAACAAATGTGCATATGCCTAACTGTCCTTATAATGAAGCAGACAGGCAGGATATGTTGCTTAAATATATGATACAAAGTTCCTAAGAGCTACTGAAAGGCAAAGATAGTTGTTCAGTGGGGGATATATATGAAAGCATAAATGCAAATCTGCCATTTGAAGTTAGAAAGGATGTCTTAATGAACAAGAGATCACAAAACATAATGCATGTATTGGTATTTCTTGCGGATAAGCAGTGTGAAGAGATAGACATGAAATATTTTTTGCCTAAATAGTTCAGAGCATTGGAAATTTTATCAAGGTCACCTCTACAGTATGCAGGACCCTGGATCAAAGATTTTTTTCAGGGTCTAATTGCTCTATAAACAATTTGATTTTAAAAAGTTATTCCAAAATACACTGGTCCATATGAGGTTTAGTAATCTATCAATGGAGATTTAGAAAAATGGGTAAAGAAGTGGTGCTAATGTAATTGTTTACTGCCTGATTAAGTGCATTGGAAGATTCTTCATGGATTCCGAGCACCATCTCTTACTGTTCGGGGCCAGAAAGTATCTCTTTGTGTTCTTTATTATCATATGTATTATTTCTAGCTCATAATTTACCCATGACCATGGGAAAAAAGGCAGAAATGTGCTCATTTCACACAATACCTTGGCTTTTTAGCACTTCTTTCTGTTGAAACAACAGAGATCTTTCACCTCTGTAGTTGCCTAAGTATACATTTATTTAATGTGAGACTCATGACACGGCATCATTTGTCTAGGAACGTGAGTTTCTGAAAGTTTCAAACTGCGCTTTGTTGAGACTGAACAGAAGCACATACGTCACCCAGAGTATGCAAGAGAAGAGGAATGAAAAATCATTTTCTAGTCATGTTAAATTTGCTGTTTGGAATTTTATCATATAAATCTAAAAGAGCATGCCTTCCAGCAATGCCCCTTCTTGGACCCTTTAGGCCATAATCACTACATTTCAACAACATGATTTCTTTTTCTTTTTCTTTTTCTTTTTTTTTTTATAACTAAAGAACATTTATTCATTGTTTCACTAAGACTTTATCTTGAGGACATAACTAAACTGTCACCACCCCCCACTCCAGCCTGAAGAAGGGTTCGTACAGTGAATGTTATAAAGCAGATAGGAACAGTTTGAAGGATTGGAACCAACATTAACTGACAAACAACCTCCATCTAAATTATCATTAAAATGTTTTAAGTAAAAAAAAAAGTGGGGGAGGGGGCAATGGGGGTTTCAGGTTGAACAAGAGCCTCACATTTCAACAAAACATCCAATCCTGGCTAGAGTATACCAAAATGGAAACAGGACTGCTATAATACAAAACTCCCACTACAGCACGCTGTACACACCTGTGTTCCAAGCCCACCCCCATACTGATGACACAGTCACCTTCTATGTATGGACATGAGCAGACAGAGCCATTCCATATGCCCATATCCTGTGTCTACCATTTCTGGCTGGGCTTAAGACTAATGTAAGAGAAAACACCATCACTGCACTGATCCAACAAGAGGAAATATCTAGGACTCAGAAGACCTTTGGTGTAACGATCAGGGTTTACCCTCAGAGCAGGTGCCACAAACTCACAGGAATTTGATACATGACCCCTATCAAGGATTTGTAGAGACTGCCCTGCATACCAACAGCAAGAGACACACAGTGTGCAGGATACCTGCCTTTGGACTAGGTTTGGCTTTTATAAACTAGAGACGACACTGTGATCAGAACACAAATAGGTGAGAGCTAACACACCAGCTCATTCATGCATGTGAAGTCAGGGACATCATAGTCCAGAACCTTGAACTCATCCCAAGTGTGATAGGGGTGAACATCACCCCACATCAGCAGATCAGCACCACTGTGGAGGGCCAGCCTCACGTGATCCCATGAAAGCAGTACTATGCTGACCCATCAGACCACTCTTGAGGTCCTGAGACAACACTCACAGATACAAGTCCTACATTTCCTCAACACACTTAGTCAATGTGACTTATGGCAAGGGATTTAAAGGATCAAAAAGCACACTGAAGGAGGTGAGTGGGCCCTAGGGTCCAAAGGGGTCTTGTCTCTGCCCAGACTACACTGCCGGCCCCAGTGAACCCAGGCACCAGAGGGGACTTAAATACTTGGTGGGAGGCCCTCTGAGGAGCAGATGGGACCCCAGATAGAACTACATCTTGTCCTGAACTAAAAGTGCTACCAACTCTTATCTTCTTCCTCAAATTTGCACCTCCTATATTTATGTCATATTAATAGATACTGTAGACAAAGTAGCATCCTTGGAAAAATAGAGATTAAAAACATTGGATTAAACAAAGTTAAGAATGCTTCTTTAAGGGTGGGATTTTGCATCCCTGCCACATTAAGTGTGCTTTGGACTTCTCCAGAAAATACATAATCTATCCTTAGAAGGCACATTCTACATGGTAGATTACTCAATAAATGTGTTCAAATAAATTTTAAAACTGAGCCACTATGGGAATGAAAAAGCATTCAGAGTGTTGTTGTGGTAGGTGATGGAGAGTTAGAGCTTGGGGAGACTGTGTGCTAGTCAATCCTGGTCCCAATCTCACTGGGCATATGCCAATGAGGAAGTTCTTAAATTTCTCTGTCTCACTTTTCTCACTTAAAAAATGAGAATAATAATCCAGCTGCCATGAGTGCTGTTATAAGAATTATGGATAATATATAAAACAATTAGTTAAACGCCTGGTCCACAGAAGAGTCAGTATATTTTCCTGACATCATCCTCTTTGTAAGAATGCTGTGAAGGTTAAATGAAATTTGTAAAGTACTTTCAACAGAGGTTAGCACATATAAAATGCTCAAAGATGTTACTATTATTACCTCCTCTTCTTCAACACCTCTATTAAATAAGTCATCTAAATTCAGCTTGAACATCCTATTTATAAGAAATTTCACTTCCTTTATGACTTCCTGTGTTAGTTTTTGAAATCTAGCCTTTGTCTCATTTTCTATGTCTTTGTTCTTTTTTTTTTTTAAGACTTTAATTTATTTATTTGACAGATAGAAAGAGAGATCTCAAGTAGGCAGAGAGACAGGCAGAAAGAGAAAGGGGAAGCAGGCTCCCCACCAAGCAGAGAGCCTGATGCTGGACTTGAGACCCAGGACCCTGAGATCATGACCTGAGCCAAAGGCAGAGGCTTATCCCACTGAGCCACCCAGGCGCCCTTCTCTGTCTTTGTTCTTAAACTTGGAAGCAACTGATAATCAGTAGGTAAATGGATAAATTGTGGTACATCAAAACATGGAATATCACTCATCTCTGAAAAGAAATGGGCTAATAAGCCTTGAAAATATATGGTAGAATCTTAAATGCATATTGTTAAGTGAAGGAAGCCAATTTAAAAATGCTACATACTGTCTTATTCCAGCTATATGACATTCTACAAAAGGCAAAACTATGAAAACATTTAAAAGATTAGGAGTTACAGAGTAGGGAGAATGATCAGGCAAAGCATGGAGGATTTTTTAGGACAGGGAAATTCTTGTATATGATACTATAAATAGCAAGTACATGTCATTATATATCTGTCCAAACCCACAGAGTGTACAATACCAAAAGTGAACCCTAATATAAACTATAGATTTGGGGAGATTATGATATGTCAATATTTTCATGTGTCAATAGTTTCATTGATTGTAATAAAAGTTCCACCCTGGTGAGAGATGTTGATAGGGAAGCTTTGCATGTTTGGAGGCAGGGACTACATGGGATCTCTCTGTACTTTATGCTTAGTTTTGCTGTGAAGCTAAAATGCTCTAACAGTAAAGTCTAGTTAAAATGAAAAAAAAAAAAAGTTAATCATACGTTGTATAAGATGTTGACATCAAGGAATATTGGGTTATGGATGTACTAGAATTCTTAGTGCCATCTTTGTAACTCTTTTTAAGCCTAAAATTATTTCAAAATAAAAAGTTTAAAAAGTTAAAAATACCTTGATCATATGATCCAGACACTGTACCCCTAGTTTTATGCACATGAAAAAAATCTATACATTCATGTAGACTAGTACATAAATATTCTTGGCAGCTTTATTTGTAATAGCCAACAACTGGATATAACCCAAATGGTCATCATAGATGAGCAGATAGACAAATTCTAGTCTATCCATTCAATACTATATTATTCCACATGCTTCAGCTCAGGTCATGATCTCAGGGTCCTGGGATTGAGCCCCGCATTGGGCTCTCTGCTCAGCAGGGAGCCTGCTTCCTCCTCTATCTCTGCCTGCCTCTCTGCCTGCTTGTAATCTCTAGCAAACAAATAAATTAAATCTTAAAAAAAATATATACACATGCATGCCTATATTTGATAGGTTATATATATTTATATATTTTAGATTTATTTATATATTTGTATTATTTTAAATGTTTATTAATTTGAATATATGAATGTGTTTATTCATATATTTATATTAATCTTTATAGTACATATTTTATGTATTATATATCTGATGAGTTATATATTTATGTATTTATATGCTTATAAGTTACATATGAGTGTATATTTTATAATTTGATGTTTTGATATGTATACATATATAAAGTAATTTATAATATATCAATTATATTTCAATTAAGCTGTTAAAAATATAGAAAATGTTCACTTAATTGCCACTTTAAAAGAGCTCACTTACAAATTTTACATGTTTCAAATTTAGCAAGTTTTATTTTGTGTATCTTTTGATGAGAATGGAATGATTCACATGAATCAGCCTTTATACTTTAAATACAGTTTCTGAGCAGAGAAAGGTTTCTTTAGTTATCCAAATGATTTGGGCGGGGCTTAAAGGTTTAGCTGTTTTCACAATTTACACAACTTAATAAATTGCTTTCAACTCCACTATTTTTATACATGATCTTCCTAAGGATCATCAGGGCATAAAATTTATAGATGTTTTGACTCTCATCAACCAGCAGCCATGCATAGACTTACTTGGAATTTTAGAAAAATGTTAAAAAGGATCCAAGTATTTCAAGTATAATTTTGTCCTAAGAAATTGCTATTTGCATATTTTTAATCCCTAGAGAAGTGAATTTCTACTATAAACTGAACTTTCCTAGGTTTTTTGCATAATTGACTATAACCCCAAATTAAAGCATTAGGTACAGTGGTTTTGCAAAGGTATTTTTGTGCTTGTGAAAATGCAAATAGTGACAGTAGTAGCATAAACTTGTGTGTGTGTGTGTGTCTGTGTTTAAGTCATATTTTATTCTAATTTCTTTGCAATAAATTTAAAATGAGAGACATACACATACTTAAAGTATGATTGGTTAATCATGTTTCTCATATTTCATAAAAATTATATAATTTGGGTCCTCTAAGTGTGACAATTCTTCATGCTCTGTGCTTTATGTGTATAACTGGATTATCGTTTTTTTTTTTAAGATTTTATTTATTTATTTGACAGACAGAGATCACAAGTAGGCAGAGAGGCAGGCAGGGGCAGGGAGGGGGAGGAAGCAGGCTCCCTGCTCTACACTCTAGATAACACATGAAAAGCTTTCTAAATAGGTATCTTGAAGATCCATTCCTTGGCTTAAGATGGACTACATGTTCCCATCTTAACAGAGAAGGGAAAACCTGACAATTACTAATAATTCTCTCCCAAGAAATCTTCCACATGGGTCTTCCTCATAATCAGTCTTGTCCCCTCTTTCCCACCACCATGTTTGGCTTCAGTCTGGGTGAAGGGTCAGAGATCTGGCAAGCTAAGAGTCACCCTGAGGGCAAGGCCTCATTAGTAGTCAACCATGTCTACTTTAAAATAAGGCATATTGATATTTAACTCTATTTAATTTGGACACTTCAGTCCCAACCAAGATATCAAAACAGCCTCTTTTTGACATTTAATTAATATATAAATAATACAATGTCATCAGTGTTATACAAGAATGCTTCTCACAGACATCCCAGAAGCAAATTCAATGGATTCCTTGATAATCAGCTCCAATGGGTTCTTAGAAATGAAATGTTGGGGTGCCTGGGTGGCTCAGTGGGTTAAGCCGCTGCCTTCGGCTCAGGTCATGATCTCAGGGTCCTGGGATCGAGTTCCGCATCGGGCTCTCTGCTCAGCAGGGAGCCTGCTTCCCTCTCTCTCTCTGCCTGCCTCTCCGTCTACTTGTGATTTCTCTCTGTCAAATAAATAAGTAAAATCTTAAAAAAAAAAAAAAG
Source organism: Mustela nigripes (assembly GCF_022355385.1). NCBI lineage: Eukaryota > Metazoa > Chordata > Mammalia > Carnivora > Mustelidae > Mustela > Mustela nigripes. The sequence goes on from NC_081557.1 coordinate 16,933,798, forward strand.
AAATGAAATGTTAAGTCATTGATAAAGACTGCTCATCAAAGAACAAAACATCTTACTATTCATCATCGAAAAGGAAAGAATGAAACCTTATTATTTATACATAAAATACTGAGATGAAGCCATGGCTTTATTATAGAAAGATGAGGAGCTCCTGAGTGGCTCCGTGGGTTAAGCCTCTGCCTTCCATCAGGTCATGACCTCAGAGTCCTGGGATGGAGCCCCACACAGGGCTATCTGCTCAGCAGGGAGCCTGCTTCCTCCTCTCTCTCTGCCTGCCTTTCTGCCTACTTGTGATCTCTGTCTGTCAAATAAATAAATAAAATCTTTTTAAAAAATGAATAATTTTGGCCATGTTTTACCAAAAAAAAAGTGTAAAAAAGACAAATGTTTAGAACTGAAGACTCATCTTTTTTGTGCATCTCACAAGAAATTGAAAATCATGGAATCTGTATTGAATCCCCCAGAGTTCATTGTTTCTGAGGGTTTTTTGTTTTTGTTTGTTTTGTTGTTGTTGTTGTTTCTATAACTAGCCCTGCCACTTTTTAATGAGAAATAGCTAATAAAAAAAGGAGGAATGCAGCTCTTATTTTTGAGAGTGTTTTGGTTGTCCTAATAAACAACTCCAAGATATCCTGGAAATCAAAATATTTTCACATTCAAACTACAGCAGTTACCTGAAACTTTTACTCAAATCTTTCTTAGATCACCTGATTGTTCATTTGCTAATATATACTCCCTACATTAGTAATTCACTCTTATGTTGAGTGGTACCTGCAGATCACGCCTTTAGTTTTCTGCCTTGCCTTAACAATCAGCATAATTATTGCATTAGTCATGAGCATAGACTTTCTTGCCTATTTTCTGAAAGATTTTATGTTATTTTATTTCATGTTAAAATATTTTACAGTGCTCCACATCCCAGCATGTAGTAACAGTCTGCAAGTTTTAAAGCATTTTTATATTCTTTACAAAGAAATGAGGAGATGCTTCAGCTTGGCATTAATCTTTCCATACTTTTTTCCCATATACTTATTTAATTTGATTACTGAAATCCTTACTTATTCTAACTGAGCCTTTACCATGGTATTTTAGGAAAACTACCTTCATTAGTATTGCCTTGAGTAGCAAATAAATGAAAGCATGAAATCGTATTTACACACTTGAAGTTTGTAGGACATACTAGTTCTAAATTCTGTTGAACACATTTTAGTGCTAGTGGCATTAGTTCTATATTATATAACTTTCTTATCAAAGTTATGACTCATTGGAGGAAGTTAAAAGTTTCTCAGTTTTTCCAGTTATGTTATATAAGCTTCAGATTAATCTCCTGAAGACATCCAAAAATTCTGACAGCACTTACATCAGATTTAACAAAGGTTCATGTATTTAAAAAAAAAAAAAAAAAAAAAAAACACCACAAAGTGAAGAACATGTTGTTTGGTCAGATATATCCAGGTTCAAATTCTGATAAATCCTTTCCCTCACTTTTTCCTAATTTACTTGCTGTGTGATGAGAAATTTTTGACTGACTTAAAATTTCTGAGCCAAATTTTTTATCTTTACAGTGGGATCAAAAATACTTATGTACATTGAAATGCTTTATAGAGGATCACAAAACAAAATAGCTAAAGTCCATTATGATTTCTGGAACAGTATTTCTCAAACTTCAAACTTTAATATGCATTCAAATTATCTGGGAACTTTAGTGCAATGTAGGTCCTGATCCAGTAGGTTGAAAGTGGGATCCAAGATTCTCATTCCTGAAAATCTCCCTGGAAGTTCCTTTGCAGGATCAGGTTCTAGAAGATCCCCATGAAGTAGTAACCATTCTACTTTTATCTTAATTGCTTTCTAGACAGACCAAATTATCCTCATTCTATATAGAACATAGCAAATTTCTCCATTTTTATACTAGTTGTCCATTACTCTCCGTAGTGTATTTTAGCTATCACAAACGAGTTGACCCATATCAAGAATTAAGACTGAGTAGAAATACAAATGTCAGGAAGAATTGTTGCTACCTGTAACTCAAGTTCTAAACAAAAAAGAAACTATTTTTTAAGAGTTTTGGTAAAAATAGAGTTTATAAAAGTATGAGGCACAAACACAGATCTGAAACTGTTCTAATGTCATCATTTGCCAGAAGGTTTTATAGACCTTAGGAAATTCTACAGAGGCAAAGATGAATTGACATTGTTTTTGTTGTTCAGGTTTTTTGTTTGTTTTAAGATACTATGTGCACAAAACAGTGCCATAAACAATGGGAAAATTGACAGAACATCAAATCCCTTTTAGAGGAAATGTCATAAGCTACAGGCAGGGAAAGGCTGAGAGACAGATGAAGCGACTTTAGGAAATCAGAGTAAAAATTGCTGCCTGATGGAATCCAAGCAGCAAGAACCTCATTTTGTAAAATACTTGATGACTTTTTATGGCATTATAGCATTTGGGCTTTGTGTCGTGTGATATTCACCCGGTGACGGGCTAACCCTCTTCTCCCCCAAGAAGTTATCAGTTCTCTGCAGAAAAGTAATTCTGTGGCTGTCTTGCTAAAGATGAACTCATGAATCAGTGATGTGGGCAGAGGTGGCATCCCAGATAGCATTCTGAAAAATCCATAAATTCCTTAAGAAAGACTGTTTCTCTACTGCTGTCAGGTGCTATTATGCCCAAATCATGCAATTCTATTTGGAAACTTGAGGTGGTCTGGAAAAGTGCCCTAAGGAGCTAGAAGAAGAGAAAACTATAAAAGTGAAAGTGTCAGGGAGACAGGATATTTTATTATTGCACAAAGGTCAAGAAGAAAGATGTAGGGCTTGTCACTAAACAGTAATAGTGCAAAATACTACAATTTAATTTAGACCTTATCTGCAATACCCTGTCAATGAGATATGAAATTTTAGGATCAATGAGCAGTATATTCTAAGTCAAGTTTCAAGAATCACCATAGGGGTTCAAACTTGGAACAAACCAAAACAAACTAACATTGTCTGAGAGTTCCAATATTTTGATGAATGAAACAGCATGCACAGACAAGTTATCTCATTGTTTTATATTAAAGACTCATTCCATAAGTCTGTTATATCTGACAGGACAAGAATGTACTCATATAAAATAACCTTGCATGCTTGGCTGGCATTTAGCCTCATCACAAAATAGTTGGTCAGTGGATGGAATATATTTCAAATATATTGGAAGAAAGAATCAATGATTTTGAGCATAGAGTTGGTTATATCAATTTATCTTCAGTAAGGTGATGAGAATTAAAAAGAAATAACATTTGTTTGAGGTTTTGTTTTCTTTCATGGTTACTTTTCCTATGGATAACTTCTATTTTTTTCTTAATTGAGGTATAGTGTGCATAACATTATTAGTTATTATTATTAGTTTCATGTATACAACATAATAATTTGATATCTGTATAGCAAAAAGACCACCACAATAAGTCCAGTTCACATCCATCAACTTACACAGTTACAAGATTTTAACATTTTCTTCTAGTTTGTGATGATGCCCAGTTAGTTGTCTTTTCTCAACTTCCTTTTGAAATGCCTGAGAAAACTCTGTGTAGAGTCTTAACCACGAAAGCCCAGAAAACTAAGAATGCTGGCAAAGATGTACCAATTTCTGGGATGTTTTACTCTAATTACTACATATCTAGGCTGTAAACCCAGTTAAGAGGAATTTTTTGCAAGAGCAAAATGAATAAATGAATTACATTTTAATTATGTTTCTTTATTAATTCTGTCAGTCAACCAACATAACCATATGCTAAGTTGGTGATACAATTATGATTAGCTGGAGCGATGCAGACTTTGTTCTCACTGAAATCAAAGACAAATAGAAAATCAGAGAATAATTGTTTAAAAAGAATACTGGAGGTATTTAAAGAGATGCTGGGAGCTACAGGAGTGCTGTAAGAATGTAAAAATGTTAAAAGCTAATACAAAGGGTATTTTGAACAAATAACACTATTGTTTTTAACAGCAAAATTAACTAGAAGCATTTGCAAAGATACGAAGGAAGAGAAGAAAATGCATGATGTAATCACTATCTTTTCACAAATCTTGGGCTAGTTCTGGATAATTCAATAAGATAATAAAAATGATTTAAATAGGAGGAGGAGTCAAGATGGCGGAGAAGTAGCAGGCTGAGACTATTTCAGCTAGCCGGAGATCAGCTAGATAGCTTATCTAAAGATTGCAAACACCTGAAAATCCATCGGCAGATCGAAGAGAAGAAGAACAGCAATTCTGGAAACAGAAAAACAACCACTTTCTGAAAGGTAGGACCAGCAGAAGTGAATCCAAAGCGACGGGAAGATAGACCCCGGGGGGAGGGGCCTGCTCCCGGCAAGCGGCGGAGCAACAGCGCACAAAATCAGGACTTTTAAAAGTCTGTTCCGCTGAGGGACATCGCTCCAGAGGCTAAACCGGGGCGAAGCCCACGCGGGGTCAGTGTGGCTTCAGGTCCCGCAGGGTCACAGAAGGATCGGGGGTGTCTGAGTGTCGCAGAGCTTGTGGGTATTGGAACGGGAAAGCCGGCTACAGAGACAGAGCCGACAGTAAGCTCACAGCTCGGGGTTACCTTGAACCGGTCGCAGGCTCGGTGAGCTCAGAGTGCAGCCGGAGGTCAGGCAGACGTGAGTGACTGGGCGCTGTTCTCTGAGGGCGCACTGAGGAGTGGGGCCCTGAGCTCTTGGCTCCTCCGGGCCGGAGACCAGGAGGCCGCCATTTGTATTCCTGTCCTCTGGAACTCTACGGAAAGCGCTCAGGGAACAAAAGCTCCTGAAAGGAAACCCGAGCGGATTACTCACCCCGGCCCCTGTTAAGGGCGGTGCAATTCCACCTGGGGCAAAGACACTTGAGAATCACTACAACAGGCCCCTCCCCCAGAATATCAACAAGAAATCCAGCCGAGACCAAGTTCACCTACCAAGGAGTGTGGTTTCAATACCAAGGAGAGGAGCAGAATTCCAGAGGAGGAGAAAGCAAAGCACGGAACTCATGGCTTTTTCCCTGTGATTTTTTTTAGTCTTGCAGTTAATTTAAATTTTTGTCTTTTTATTTTTTGTTTTTTTATCACCTTCTGGCAAAATTTTTTTTTAACCTTTACCTTTTTCTTTTTTAACGTTTTTTAACTAGTTTATCTAATATATATATTTTTTCTTTTTTATATTTTCTTTATTTGTTTTCTTTTTTTAATACTTTTCTTTTCTTTTCTTTTCTTTTCTTTTCTTCTTTTATCTTTTTTTTTTCTTTCTTCCTTTTTGAACCTCTTTTTATCCCCTTCCTACCCCCTCACTATTTGGGATCTCTTCCAATTTGGTTAAAGCATATTTTCCTGGGGTTGTTGCCACCCTTTTAGTAATTTACTTGCTCCTTCATATACTCTTATCTGGACAAAATGACAAGACGGAAAAATTCAACACAAAAAAAAGAACAAGAGGCAGTACCGAAGGCTAGGGACCTAATCAATACAGACATCGGTAATATGTCAGATCTAGAGTTCAGAATGACAATTCTCAAGGTTCTAGCCGGGCTTGAAAAAGGCATGGAAGATATTAGAGAAACCCTCTCGAGAGATATAAAAGCCCTTTCTGGAGAAATAAAAGAACTAAAATCTAACCAAGTTGAAATCAAAAAAGCTATTAATGAGGTGCAATCAAAAATGGAGGCTCTCACTGCTAGGATAAATGAGGCAGAAGAAAGAATTAGCGATATAGAAGACCAAATGAAAGAGAATAAAGAAGCTGAGCAAAAGAGGGACAAACAGCTACTGACACACGAGGGGAGAATTCGAGAGATAAGTGACACCATAAGATGAAACAACAATAGAATAATTGGGATTCCAGAAGAAGAAGAAAGAGAGAGGGGAGCAGAAGGTATACTGGAGAGAATTATTGGGGAGAATTTCCCCAATATGGCAAAGGGAATGAGCATCAAAATTCAGGAGGTTCAGAGAACGCCCCTAAAAATCAATAAGAATAGGCCCACACCCCATCAACTAATAGTAAAAATACAAGTCTCAGTGACAAAGAGAAAATCCTGAAAGCAGCCTGGGAAAAGAAGTCTGTAACATACAATGGTAAAAATATTAGATTGGCAGCAGACTTATCCACAGAGACCTGGCAGGCCAGAAAGAGCAGGCATGATATTTTCAGAGCACTAAATGAGAAAAACATGCAGCCAAGAATACTATATCCAGCTAGGCTATCATTGAAAATAGAAGGAGAGATTAAAAGCTTCCAGGACAAACAAAAACTGAAAGAATTTGCAAACACCAAACGAGCTCTACAGGAAATATTGAAAGGGGTCCTCTAAGCAAAGAGAGAGCCTACAAGTGGTAAATCAGAAAGGAACAGAGACCATATACAGTAACAGTCACCTTACAGGCAATACAATGGCACTAAATTCATATCTCTCAATAGTTACCCTGAATGTGAATGGGCTAAATGCCCCTGTCAAAAGACACAGGGTATCAGAATGGATAAAAAAACAAAACCCATCTATATGTTGCCTCCAAGAAACTCATTTTAAGCCCGAAGACACCTCCAGATTTAAAGTGAGGGGATGGAAAAGAATTTACCATGCTAATGGACATCAGAAGAAAGCAGGAGTGGCAATCCTTATATCAGATCAATTAGATTTTAAGCCAAAGACTATAATAAGAGATGAGGAAGGACACTATGTCATACTCAAAGGATCTGTCCAACAAAAAGATTTAACAATTTTAAATATCTATGCCCCCAACGTGGGAGCAGCCAACCATATAAACCAATTAATAACAAAATCAAAGAAACACATCAACAATAATACAACAATAGTAGGGGACTTTAACACTCCCCTCACTGAAATGGACAGATCATCCAAGCAAAAGATCAGCAAGGAAATAAAGGCCTTAAAGGACACACCGGACCAGATGGACATCACAGATATATTCAGAACATTTCATCCCAAAGCAACAGAATACACATTCTTCTCTAGTGCACATGGAACATTCTCCAGAATAGATCACATCCTCGGTCCTAAATCAGGACTCAACCGGTATCAAAAGATTGGGATCATTCCCTGCATATTTTCAGACCACAATGCTCTAAAGCTAGAACTCAACCACAAAAGGAAGTTTGGAAAGAACCCAAATACATGGAGACTAAACAGCATCCTTCTAAAGAATGAATGGGTCAACCGGGAAATTAAAGAAGAATTGAAAAAAATCATGGAAACAAATGATAATGAAAACACAACGGTTCAAAATCTGTGGGACACAACAAAGGCAGTCCTGAGAGGAAAATATATAGCGGTACAAGCCTTTCTCAAGAAACAAGAAAGGTCTCAGGTACACAACCTAACCCTACACCTAAAGGAGCTGGAGAAAGAACAAGAAAGAAACCCTAAGCCCAGCAGGAGAAGAGAAATCATAAAGATCAGAGCAGAAATCAATGAAATAGAAACCAAAAAAACAATAGAACAAATCAACGAAACTAGGAGCTGGTTCTTTGAAAGAATTAATAAAATTGATAAACCCCTGGCCCGACTTATCAAAAAGAAAAGAGAAAGGACCCAAATAAATAAAATCATGAATGAAAGAGGAGAGATCACAACTAACACCAAAGAAATACAAACTATTATAAGAACATACTATGAGCAACTCTACGGCAATAAATTTGACAATCTGGAAGAAATGGATGCATTCCTAGAAACATATAAACTACCACAACTGAACCAGGAAGAAATAGAAAGCCTGAACAGACCCATAACCAGTAAGGAGATTGAAACAGTCATTAAAAATCTCCAAACAAACAAAAGCCCAGGGCCAGACGGCTTCCCGGGGGAATTCTACCAAACATTTAAAGAAGAACTAATTCCTATTCTCCTGAAACTGTTCCAAAAAATAGAAATGGAAGGAAAACTTCCAAACTCATTTTATGAGGCCAGCATCACCTTGATCCCAAAACCAGACAAGGATCCCACCAAAAAAGAGAGCTATAGACCGATATCCTTGATGAACACAGATGCGAAAATACTCAACAAAATACTAGCCAATAGGATTCAACAGTACATTAAAAGGATTATTCACCACGACCAAGTGGGATTTATTCCAGGGCTGCAAGGTTGGTTCAACATCCGCAAATCAGTCAATGTGATACAACACATCAATAAAAGAAAGAACAAGAACCATATGATACTCTCAATAGATGCTGAAAAAGCATTTGACAAAGTACAACATCCCTTCCTGATCAAAACTCTTCAAAGTGTAGGGATAGAGGGCACATACCTCAATATCATCAAAGCCATCTATGAAAAACCCACCGCAAATATCATTCTCAATGGAGAAAAACTGAAAGCTTTTCCGCTAAGGTCAGGAACACGGCAGGGATGTCCATTATCACCACTGCTATTCAACATCGTACTAGAGGTCCTAGCCTCAGCAATCAGACAACAAAAGGAAATTAAAGGCATCCAAATCGGCAAAGAAGAAGTCAAATTATCACTCTTCGCAGATGATATGATACTATATGTGGAAAACCCAAAAGACTCCACTCCAAAACTGCTAGAACTTATACAGGAATTCAGTAAAGTGTCAGGATATAAAATCAATGCACAGAAATCAGTTGCATTTCTCTACACCAACAGCAAGACAGAAGAAAGAGATATTAAGGAGTCAATCCCATTTACAATTGCATCCAAAACCATAAGATACCTAGGAATAAACCTAACCAAAGAGACACAGAATCTATACTCAGAAAACTATAAAGTACTCATGAAAGAAATT
>NC_081557.1:16942582-16947671 GCF_022355385.1 Mustela nigripes
GAGGAAGACACAAAGAAATGGAAAAATGTTCCATGCTCCTGGATTGGAAGAATAAATATTGTGAAAATGTCTATGCTACCTAAAGCAATCTACACATTTAATGCAATCCCTATCAAAGTACCATCCATCTTTTTCAAAGAAATGGAACAAATAATTCTAAAATTTATATGGAACCAGAAAAGACCTCGAATAGCCAAAGGGATATTGAAAAAGAAAGCCAACGTTGGTGGCATCACAATTCCGGACTTCAAGCTCTATTACAAAGCTGTCATCATCAAGACAGCATGGTACTGGCACAAAAACAGACACATAGATCAATGGAACAGAATAGAGAGCCCAGAAATAGACCCTCAACTCTATGGTCAACTAATCTTCGACAAAGCAGTAAAGAATGTCCAATGGAAAAAGGACAGCCTCTTCAATAAATGGTGCTGGGAAAATTGGACAGCCACACGCAGAAAAATGAAATTGGATCATTTCCTTACACCACACACAAAAATAGACTCAAAATGGATGAAGGACCTCAATGTGAGAAAGGAATCCATCAAAATCCTTGAGGAGAACACAGGCAGCAACCTCTTCGACCTCAGCCGCAGCAACATCTTCCTTGGAACAACGCCAAAGGCAAGGGAAGCAAGGGCAAAAATGAACTATTGGGATTTCATCAAGATCAAAAGCTTTTGCACAGCAAAAGAAACAGTTAACAAAATCAAAAGACAACTGACAGAATGGGAGAAGATATTTGCAAACGACATATCAGATAAAGGACTAGTGTCCAGAATCTATAAAGAACTTAGCAAACTCAACATCCAAAGAACAAATAATCCAATCAAGAAATGGGCAGAGGACATGAACAGACATTTCTGCAAAAAAGACATCCAGATGGCCAACAGACACATGAAAAAGTGCTCCATATCACTCGGCATCAGGGAAATACAAATCAAAACCACAATGAGATATCACCTCACACCAGTCAGAATGGCTAAAATTAACAAGTCAGGAAATGACAGATGCTGGCAAGGATGTGGAGAAAGGGGAACCCTCCTACACTGTTGGTGGAAATGCAAGCTGGTGCAGCCACTCTGGAAAACAGCATGGAGGTTCCTCAAAATGTTGAAAATAGAACTGCCCTATTACCCAGCAATTGCACTCTTGGGTATTTACCCTAAACATACAAACGTAGTGATCCAAAGGGGCATGTGCACCCGAATGTTTATAGCAGCAATGTCCACAATAGCCAAACTATGGAAAGAACCTAGATGTCCATCAACAGATGAATGGATCAAGAAGATGTGGTATATATACACAATGGAATACTATGCAGTCATCAAAAGAAATGAAATCTTGCCATTTGCGACAACATGGATGGAACTAGAGCGTATCATTCTTAGCGAAATAAGTCAAGCAGAGAAAGACAACTATCATATGACCTCCCTGATATGAGGAAGTGTGATGCAACATGGGGGCTTAAGTGGGTAGGAGAAGAATCAATGAAACAAGATGGGATTAGGAGGGAGACAAACCATAAGTGACTCTTAATCTCACAAAACAAACTGAGGGTTGCTGGGGGGGAGGCAGTTTGGGTGAAGGGGCTGGAATTATGGACATTGGGGAGGGTATGTGCTTTGGTGAGTGCTGTGAAGTGTCTAAACCTGGTGATTCACAGACCTTACCCTTGGGGATAAAAATATATGTTTATAAAAAATAAAAAAATTTAAAAAATGATTTAAATAATATAAACTAGCATCATTTTTTGTAGAATACTTATTGAACTGAAAATCTAAAGAAAATGGATTTAAATCTTTTATGTGTATTAAGCAGGTGACTATATATGACTAGTGACAAAATACGTAAGAAATCATAATTTTTATGTGTTATAAAACATATTTCACCAAATAGACCATTTTTATAGGAACACAATAATGAAATTCCCAGAAAAAGTTTCATAGATACACACACATGCACACACACAGAATGAATATATTTTTAAGTGTACTATTTTAATAAGTGATATAAAAAAAGACAAATACAGTATAGAATCCACTATTATCTGGCAAAGAGAGATGGGCAGAAATGAGAAAATGGCTGGAGAAAAAACAAGAATTCTGAGAGTCCCACCCTAAGAATATTTCCAACAATAGGTGGGTACTTACAAGTTTTCCCCAGTTTCTGCCCATCAACAAAACATTTACTTTTTGGTATTTAACAAAGGTGGAAGAATCTTCTTAGTCCTTTAATTTTGCTATAATATCTATCTGGGCGTGCTTTGCCAATTAAATATTAATATTTAAAACAGTTGTAAGGTTAAGGTACCTGCTACAAGAGAAGGAAAGTTCACAGAGATGTGTTGTGGTTCTCTTTGGATTCCAAGAGACAAGGATGTGAATATAAGATTATGCTAATAATTCTCAACAGCACTTTGGGTTTGTTCTTCCCTCTCCTTTCCTCTACCATCACCAGATATTTTCGCTCAGAGATAACCAGTGCTGCCTGGAACTGGAGGACCCCTTTGCAAATATCAGAGTCTAACCAGAAGCCACTGAGTTAATTTGCATCCTGGAATTGAAATGAGGTGAAGGGGTTACATTAATTGATGAAGATAGCGAGGGGAATGATTCAGTTACTCCAAGTCAGTAGTATGGTCAGGTGGAGAAACTGGCTCTCCTGGTTTATGTGACCACAACCAGAGGGAAGTGTCAGCAATATCTACAGAGATCAGAGTCAGACAAGTAAATGATTTCATGCGCATGTTAATGGTATTTACTATTACAAGAAAAGCTCTGCCTAGGACCATTCTATGCACAGCGAGATTCAAAGATTAAGTACAGCTCATAAATGCACCCTTCCTGTTCAAGAATTCATGGAAAGAATGGGATTTCATTTCATCTGAGAAAAGTGTAAGACCTAAAAGCATTTGCTCTCTTCTTTCATTTTAAAAGAAGAAAAATAGAAATTTTGACAGGATTGATTAATTGCTGCAAAAATAAACCACTTTAAATTCAGTGGCTTAACAATAACCACAGATTCTGTGGTAGAGGATTTTAGTTTGTCTTTGGTCCACGATATCTGGAGTGTCAACTAGGAAAGCTCAAAATGTTGGGGTATACTACGAAGATGGGGCTAAAGCCATCTGAAGGTTTATTCATTCATATGTCTGTCACATGTTTAGGACCTGGGCTGGAATGACTCCAAATTTAGGCAAATTTGGGACTATCAACCAAAGTACATACACATGGCATTTGCATATAACTTGACTTGGGCTTCCCAGTGGCAGGGTCCCAAGAGTTACCATCCCTAGAAGAGAGGCTTCATCTGAGAGCATGAGTTCCAAGGTGGAAGCTACATGGCTTTCTCTGAGCCAACCTAGGAAGTCCCACAGTTTCACATCTGAATCATTGCACCTGATACAGACAAGTCCTCAGGTCCAGCCCAGATTCATAGGGAGGGAAATGGCTTCACCTCTTAAAAGGGGAAGGATAAGGTAAATTGCAGAAGAACATATGGGATGGGAAATGCTGCTGGGGATCATATATATATATATATATATATATATATATATATATATATATATATTCTGTGGCCAGAAATGTCACTGAGTGCCTTCTGAATATAATTTGGCTGTATTTTTACAGCAATCCAGTGAGTTGATACTAATATCCTGATTTTTAAAATGGGAAAACTAAGGTACACAATCAGACAGTAAAATGTATGGTATAGTTATACCAATTAAAATGTCAGATTGGTGCAGATAGGTCACAATAATAGCCAAGGTTGTACCCAAATAAATTTTATGAAAGAGAAACAGAAAGAGAAAGAAAGAGAAGTCTAAATGGAGATAGTTTGGTTTATTTAATAAATAGAGCTATAAATTTAACTTACTAATCAATTTGGGTGAAAACTATTATCAGTTCATTTTTAATAAACTTCTAATTTAAAATAGTTGTAAATTTACAGAAAATTTGTGAAGGCAGTATACAGACTTCCCATAAACTCTACAGCCAGTTACTCTTATATTTAACATCTTCTACTGGTATGGAACTATTATCACAATTCATGAATAAATATTACACAATTATGAACTACAGTCTACACTTTACACATATGTTCCTAGATTTTTACCTAATGTACCTTGTATCCTCCAAGATCCTATCCAGTCACCTTGCCATTTTAGGCTCCTCCTGGCTACAGTAATTTCCTCAGACTTTCTTTGCTTTGATGACCTTTACAGTTTTCATGATTATTGGTTAGGCATTTTGTGGTATATCTTTCCATTTGAATTGATCTGATATTTCTCTCATGATTGAACTAGAATTCTGGGTTTTTGAGCGGAACACCACGGATGTAAAGACCATTTTCAATCACATCATATCAAGGGTACACATTATAACATGATTTACGACGCCTGAAGTTAACACCAATCACCTAAGATAGTATTTGCCAGAACTCTCCACTGGAGAGTTACTCTTTGTTTTCTACCTTTCCATAGTATGCACCCCTCTGAAAGACATCAATAGGAGCAGCCCACACCTGAGGAGTGAGGAATTTCGCTCCACTCCCCGGAAGGCAAAGTATCTATACACATTATTTGGAACTCTTTGGTATGGTTCTTATCTTCCCTTCTTACTTATTTATTCAGTTGTTTATTTATCTCATTACAGATTCATGGATATTTATTTTATGTTTTGTGTTATAATCCAATACTAACTTATTTGTCATGTTGCTCAATTTTTCCTAGTTTTGGGCACTAGGAGTTTTTTGATTTGGCTCCTGTGTCCTTTTAGTGTATCCTTTAAAAAAAAAAAATGGGGCGCCTTTATTCTGTGGCCAGAAATGTCACTGAGTGCCTTCTGAAAAAAAAAATGGGTGGCTCAGTGGGTTAAAGCCTCTGCCTTCGGCTCGGGTCATGATCTCAGGGTCCTGGATCAAGCCCTGCATCGGGCTGTCTGCTCAGCAGGGAGCCTGCTTTCCTTCCTCTCTCTGCCTGCCTCTGCCTACCTGTGATCTCTCTCTCTGTCAAATAAATAAATAAAATATTTTTTAAAAATATTTTATTTATTTATTTGACAGAGAGAGAGATCACAAGTAGGCA
>NC_081557.1:16947771-16965211 GCF_022355385.1 Mustela nigripes
GGTAGAGAGAGAGAGGGGGAAGCAGACTCCCTGCTGAGCAGAGACTCAGATGTGGGGCTGGATCCCAGGACCCTGGGATCATGACCTGAGCCAAAGGCAGAGGCTTAACCCACTGAGCCACGTAGGCAACCCATTTCTTTTTCTTAAAGATTTTATTTATTTATTTGACAGAGAAAGAGAGATCATAAGTAGGCAGAGAAGCAGGCAGAGGGAGAGGGGGAAGCAGGCTCCCTGCTGAGTGGAGAGTCCACCTTTTAGCATATCCTTATCCCTGTGAAACTTTTTGATCAGCCATTTCTCTAAGGAGTTCAGAATTAATTTATCGGCGAACAGTATTAGAAACAAGACCTGAGTTCTTGATAGTTTTTTTATACTTTTTCTTTTAATTGTGAAGTATTTATGAATCCACAAGAAAATATAAAAATAACAGAGTTCCTTTATAACTTTTATAAAGCTTCCCCTAATAATATCATGTTAGAAAACTATAGAATGGTATCATAATCAAAATGCTATATTTATTATATTTATTATTTAATGATAAGGAAAGGGAAGTTCTAGTTGGATTATTCAAGATTCCAAATATGTTCATGTGATCAAGCATAAGCTGAAATAGATATAGAATCTTCTCTTGGAACCTAGGACAGATAAAGCACCGCCACCTATAAAAAGATGTGTGATGTCACTAGGATGCTCTGAGGAACTAAGGATCCTCTTTGATCTCCTGTTCTCTAAGGAACCTGATAGCAGTTATCCTCTCTACTTTTTGCTCCATTTATCTTTTTCTAATTTTCCCTTGATGATTGATTGAATTAACAGGCCTCATTAAATTTCCTTCCTAGTCCCCAATATGACTGGCTATTGATGATTCTGATTATCTGATGAAATTTTTTTGCCTGTGAGTATCAAGGAACAGCTAGAGATCCTAAGAACCTTTTCCAGCATTCCCCTATGATTATTTTATTAATTTTTGTGCAATTTGCCTGAACACTTTTGAAATTCTCATTATTAACAGTTTTCCCTAGAAGAAAAAAAAAATCAAAACACAAATTTAAAACAGACAAACAAACATGAGGCCGTGTCTCTCTAGGCCCTGTTTGTACTGTGACACAATGCCAGTCCTACATTGAGGCCATTAAGTTACCCAGTTCTAATTTTCTATTTTAAGGAAAGCTCTTCCGCAAGTAAATATCAGGGTTGTAATGACATCCTCCAGGTAAATACCTGCCCCTGCCTGCGTATAGATCTTTGACTTCATCTCAAGATTCTGAAACTAGAGACGCCTGGGTGGCTCCATTGGTTAAGCATCTGCCTTCAGCTCAGGTCATGATTTCAGGGTCCTGGGCCACAGGGAGCCTGCTTTTCTCTCTCCTTCTGCCTATTGCTCCCCCCCGATCATGCCCTCCTTCTCTCTGCCAAATAAATAAATAAATAAAATCTTAAGGGGGGAAAAAAAAGATTTTGAGACTAGATTGATCTCACGTGGTAAACACCCAGACAATAAAACTTGACAGATTCCCAACTATAATCGCAAAGGGACAGTGAAACACCAGCTTTAAAACTTTTAAACAAGTAGCTTGTATACTGTATTTAAACCAATCAAATCTTCATGTAGAGAGAGACTTAAAGTAATATAATTAATACTTGTGTTTTTACTCTCCAAATTTATTCAAGGCTATGGCATAAAACATCATTCTTGTATAAATTTGGATGCGTCTTTTCTCAAGAGTGCGCGGCATTTGATAGACGGGAAACCAACTCTTTGTCACTGCGTAGAGTAACTGACTTAAAAATAGCCAATGATGAAGTTACTAAAGTAATGGAACTCCCAAATTTTCATTTTAATTAGATTTTTACTAGTCATTTCTTGTCCTCCTTATCCACAACATTTAGAATTTGAAGAGCAGCCTCTGCTAAGGGAAGCAGACTTGATAAGCACTAGACTACGGAACCTCCCCAGCCCCTGCTAAGTACATGAAGAACAAAATCAGATGAGAAATCCAAAGCCTCATGTTTTCATCCTGGGCTGGGATACAGCATCACACGTTACAGCCATAATTTATGAGTAAACATTAAGTTAAAGGCTGGAGAATGAAATATTGATGGTTTATTGATGATTCCAATAGGAATGTGATAGAGGCTTCTAAAACAGGCATTTTATTTAAAACTATCTTTCATTTTTTGCTACCAAAAAGAAGAAATTGGAGGGACACCTGGGTGGCTCAGTCCGTTAAGCATCTGCCTTCGGCTCAGGTCAGGATTCCAGGGTCCCCGCCTGGGTCTCCCTGCTCAGTGGAGAGCCTGCTTCCTCCTCTCTCTCTCCCTCTGTCTGCTGTTCCCCCTGCTTGTGCTCTTTTGCTCTTTCTCTGTCAAATAAATAAATAAAATCCTAAGGTGGGGGGAAGAGCAAACTGGAACCTACTATGCAAGGAAAACTCTAATAATTGAGATCTTTGTTAATTGTGGTGTAATCAGTTCTGCAGGCACACTTAAACAGAGGTAAGAAAGACAGATAATAAATAGTGCTCCCCAAAAGAGAGGTTTAACTGGGATCTGAATCTCATGAAAAATAAAATGGACTATTTCAAATGAATTTGTGACTGAAAAAAATAAAGTTACTTAGTTTCTTTTTTTAAATGTCACTATGATAGATTTCTACTGATTAGTTTTGTAGTCTTCTTGACTCCAGTATGTCCCTAAAGGTAGGCAAAGCAAACACACCCATTGTTCAGTATCATTCATTTGGTCACTTGAAATACAGTTACTAAAAACAACTTCAGAAGGTGGGAAAGTTTTATGGAACAATTAAAATGACAGCATCCCCAAGATCCTTGGCTTTTCACCACAGTAGACCAATTCTCTCTCTTTCTTTTATGTATTTATTTGACAGAAAGAGCAGGAGCAGGGGAAGCTGCAGGCAGAGGGAGAGAGTGAAGCAGGCTCCCCGCAGAACAAGGATCCTGATGAGGTGCTTGATCCCAGGACCCTGAGATCATGACCTGAGCCAAAGGCAGACACTTAAGTGGCTAAGCCACCCAGGTACTCCTCTTTTCTTTTCTTTTGATCTTATATTTGTATATGTGATATTCTATGTTCATGTTCTATGGAATTCTCAGTAGAATGGAAATCTGAAGGCTTGAGTTTTAGTCCCCTAACACTTTCTGGCATTTTGACTAGAGTAACCTTTTCTCCTCTTGCTTAAGATTTTTTCCTTGGCAGGGGGGCCTGGGTGGCTCAGTTGGTTAAGCATCTGACTCTTGGTTTCCTCGTGATCTCAGGGCTGTGAAATGGAACTCCTGCATCAGGCTCTGCACTGGGCAGAGTCTGCTAAGGTTTCTCCCCTTCTCTCTGCCCCTCCCTCTTCTAACAAAAAAGGATTTTCTCCCTGTCAAATTACTTTGAGCCTCTAATTTTCTGACTCTATCCATGCAACAAGTAAACAATTCATCTAGCCATTAATTATACTTTCTCCAAAAGAATAAACAAACACCAACTTTTTTTTTTTTTAACACATGAGATCAGCAAATGGAAGAACAGGTGGAACATAGTGGGTTATTTTCCCCACTGGTGGTGGAAAGTGTGCATTTCTAAAACTGTTTGCAAGAAGGTATGGAATTGTCTACCTCTGGACAAGAGCATGACTTAACTGGATTTCAATCAGAGGAATAAGGGTAGCAAAATAAAAGCATGGTGATAGGAAACTTCAAACTCTCTCTCTAAAGACAACCTTCTATTTCACTATTTCTACATTTTATCTCTTCCTCAACCTTCTACTTCTCTATTTCTACATTTTTTCTCTTCTACATTTTATCTCTTCTCGAACTCAGTATCCAAAATACAAATAATCCAGTCAAGAAATGGACAGAAGACATAAAAAAGACACCTATCCAAAGAAGATCTTCATAAATGGCCAATGCACACATGAAAAAATGCTCCACATCACTTGGCATCAGGGAAATACAAATCAAAACCACGAGCGCTTAAGGAAGTCACTCGCGATCTATAATGGCAGGTTGATCAACTAAAATACCATGCCATTTCCTCTTTAGAACACAGAGACTGCACTTCAGTTGGCCACCAACTGCAACCCAAAGTTGCATGTTTCAAATGAGAAAGCACGATACTGGCCAAAAATCTAAGGGGAATTGTATACAAACTTTAAAATATTTATAATGATGCATTATCTATTGATCAAAATGCAAAGAATCTTACATACTCATTACATGACTTTGAGAGGGATTGGGTGGTTCCCTAGTTTTCCAAGCATCTCACAGACTTAATTTTCTCAATTTATTGAGTATGTTCCCATCTCCTGGGGATGAAATCACATCATCCTCATTCACTTCACACATGGCCCTTGTGAGAAGTCTTGACTGGACATACTGGGCAGGCACAATCTCTCCTTGCGGACAAAGCTCCATGGGAAGCAGATTACCAAGAAATGACTTCTTAAAATATGGACATATTAATGAGATTAGCTGATCTAGTGATATCCCTACCATCAAAGGTATAGGCATAAGGCAATCTTTACAAATGACACAGAGAAGGGATGATACCTTCTGTTATCCAGAGGTTATAAAACATATTACCAAATGAATCCGTAGCTTTCAAATGATCTGAGTCTGACATATATCCTATTGTGGGTTCTTTCTTCAGAATTATGATTATTTTAAAAGTCGTGTTAAAGCTAAATACACCATGAATTAATTCATACAAAGCACTTAGAACAATGTCTAGAATATAGTGAAACCTTCATATGTGTGGTGTAATTCCATATAAATTATAATTCTGTAATTCTCCTTATGCCACACCAACACGTACAAACCACAGATTTATCCAGGTTTCCATTCAGGAAAAAGTGAATTCTTGCCCCTAGTAACTTGCAGGTATTCAACATTTGACAGATCATGAAAAGAGTATTTGCAGGTACACTCTACAGAATGCCCCATGATTACTTTGGCAATATTAATGACTTCGGAAGGAAAGGGAGATTAGGCATCCCTCAGACAAAATAACTTAGAGTGAAACTGATTATTGTAAAATACCGATTTCAATAGCGACACCAGGCACTGATAGCTACAATATTCATTTTGGCAGTACAATGCGTTTGCTAAGGAGATGAACACATCATAAACCCATTTCCCTAATGCATACAAATTTTATTCTGAGCTAAATGTGTTCTTATGTATCCTGCTTTATTCACAAATACAAAGAGGACTTTTTGTTTAGACCCTGCATGTTTCTTGATTTTTTTTTTCTTTTTGCTTGTTTGTTTTCTTTTTCTAAAAAATGATTTTGTTCCACATTGGCAATAGAAAAGTTAAGCACAAAAGCCTTCAAAAAAGACCTAAGTGACTTTTAAAAAACTCTTTTAGAAAAACTGTCCTTAAAATGAAATGAACATATATAGAAATTTAGCATGCAGCTGGTACAAGACACAGTGAAGGACCCCTGCTATGCTCAGGGAAGAGAAGAGACCCAAGAGACAGTCTTAGAAGCCACAGCAGATGGCCCTGTTAAGCCAGAGCAGGCCAATTAAAGTTGTATTTGGAGCACTCTGTTACCCCTGGAGGACAGAGGGAAAAAAAGAAAGTAGGAGGTGCCACATTTAGTAACGGTTCAGGCTGTAAAACCAAACCTGTAAGAAGTATGTCCCTGGGAATAAGATGCTTTTCATTTGGACTGTGCCTTTTATTTTATGCATTGTGATCAGCAGTCAGGGATCCTGACTATGCTGGGTGTTATTTTTACATTTCAAAGGAGCACAAATGAAGCCAGGTTCCCTGTTGCTGTGTTTTTATTTAGTTCAAATTTACTCTCTGGGACACATGTCTTTTTAGCAGCCCTGATAGTAGGGCTCCTCTAGAACAACCCCACAGGAAAAGGACAGAGCAAGACATTGAAGAATTTTAAAATTCTTCTTTGAGCTGGGTTGATCTTGGGGGGAAAAAACAACAGCAAAACAGTGTTTTCAAATATCAGTAACTTCTCTATGCTACCTAGGAGGCTCTGCTTGCTGCTTAAATAATTGTATATATGGGAAAAGAATGAATCAATGCATTTGGAACTTGCTTTGAATATACCCTATATACAATTATGAACAGATGCAAATAGTCAGATTTCTGTTTGGTGCCAGGAGGGAAGTATTAGTTTGCAGGTATTCCTAAATAGCTGAAATGAAGGCTCTGCTCCAGTACAGTTTCAGAGAAAACAGATTTTTTTTTTTTTTTTTTTTTTTTTTTTTTTAGTCTTCACCAATTTAATTCTTTGGCAATGACTAAAATTCTCATAGACTTAGTCCCCTGATTTAAGGCACTAAAGGTCATTACTAAAATTTAAACGGCAAGGGAAACAAAACCAAAAATGAACTGTTGGGATTTTATCAAGATAAAGAGCTTCTGCTCAGCAAAGAAAACATAAACAGAACTAAAAGGCAACCTATGGAACAGGAGAAGATATTTGCAAATGATGTATCAAAGGGCTGGTATCTAAAATCTATAAAGAATTTCTCAAACTCAGTATCCAAAATACAAATAATCCAGTCAAGAAATGGGCAGAAGACATAAACAGATACCTGTCCAAAGAAGATCTTCATAAATGGCCAACACGCACCTGAAAAAATGCTTCACATCGCTTAGCATCAGGGAAATAAAAACCAAAACCACAATGAGACACCACCTTACACCAGTCAGAATGGTTAAAATTAACAAGTCAGAAAACAATAGATGTTGGTGAGGATGTGGAGAAAAGGGATCCCTCCTACACCGTTGCTGGGAATGCAAGATGGTGCAGCCACTCTAGAAAATAGTATGGAGGTTCCTCAAGTGGGGGCTTAAGTGGGTACGAGAAGAATAAATGAAAGAAAATGGGATTGGGAGGGAGACAAACCATAAGTGACTCTTAATCTCACAAAACAAACTGAGGGTTGCTGGGGGGAGGGGGTTTGGGAGAAGGGGGTGGGATTATGGACATTGGGGAGGGTATGTGCTTTGGTGAGTGCTGTGAAGCGTGTAAACCTGGTGATTCACAGACCTGTACCCCTGGGGATAAAAATATATGTTTATAAAAAATAAAAAATTATTAAAAAAAAAAAAAACAGAGCTAACCTACAACCCACAATTGCACTATGAGGTATTTACCCTAAAGATACAAGTGGAATGACCTGAAGGGGAACCTGAAGCTCAGTGTTCACAGCAGCAATGTCCATAATAGCCAAACTGTAAAGAGAGCCTGTTCCATTGAAAGATGCATGGATAAGGAAAATATTATATATATATATATATAATGTCTTATATTATATAGATATTATATAGAATGGAATATTAGCCATCAGAAAGGATGCATACTTACTTTTTATGTCAACATGGATAGAACTGGAGGGTATTATGAAGAGTGAACTATGTCAGTCAGAGAAGGACAATTATATGGTTGTACTCATATGTGGAATATCAGAAATAGCACAGAGGGAAAAAAAATAGCACATAGGATGATAGGGGAAGGGAAGGAAAACTGAATGGAAAGAAATCAGAGAGGGAGACAAACCATGAGAGACTCTTAACTATAGGAGATAAACCAAGGGCTGCTGGTGGAGAGGTGGGTAGTGGGGGGGTAATTGGCTGATGGGCATTAAGAGGGCATGTAATGTGGTGAGCACTGGGTATTATATGCAACTCATGAATTACTGAACTCTACATCTGAAACTAAGGATGTACTATATGTTGGCTATCAATAAAAAAAATATATGTCACGAGGATATTTCACACTGATTCTCTGATAACTTGGGGAAGGGGAATGATATGTATTAACCTCTGCATGTCATACAGTTTGTTAGAAACTCTGAAAAGTGTTCTCTTGAATTCAGGCAATTCTTACAGAGAGTGCATATTAATTTCCATTAAAAATATGAAAAAACTGAGGCTCTGTGAGCTTAAATAATGTGCTCAAATTTGCACTGCTAGTAGACTAATCAGAACATGAGTCATTTTAAGTCCAAACAATTCTTTTCACTCTTTGCCTCCATCACATGTACTTGGGAAAAATGATTGGGGCCACTATATTCTTACTGGTAGCATGGGCTTCAGGCATGAAGAAATGCTGAAAGCACTGCTATGGAGAAAACTCTGAACAGCTTTTAATTAATGCAGAATCTTTAGCAAGTAGTCTTCACGGAGGGGGCAGAAGAAGAATGTTCTACAGAGACAATTATGTGCCCATGTGTGCTTTGGGCATGGAAGTTTCCCACTTCCCACCAAATCTTGATAATCCTGAATGATTCTGGGGTAGAGTAATGCTTCATCAATGCTTCGTCCTTCCAACTGAGAACCACTGACCTATAAGCCCAAAGTTTGGCTAGAGGTTACAGCTTCAGAAGATTTGTCTCAAATGAATGTAAAATGTTCTTGGTTCCTGGTTATAGGACAGAATTCCATTCCTCTATGCCAGTTCCTTATAAACCAGATGATTTAGGACAAATATATATATTTTTGGCTTGTGTGTTCCCCTCTACAAAGCAAGTTGATTATGCTTAAAACAGCCCTTAAAATGATTTCCTTTTTTCTAGAAGTGAAATCTTTAAGATATGTGAACTCATGCCACATGGCACACGCATAGTTGAAATAATTCTGATAATAGTTACATAGTTACATATAGTTACATAGTTGAAATTGTTCTGATTGGAAAAAGGGTTTAGGAAGTGGAAGAGCCATTTCCATAAATACCAAGGATTCTGTGGAGCACACCTTACAAGTCACTGTGTCCCTAACATCACTTTCAGTTACAGAAAATATATTAAACAACCACATCATTCCTCACTGAAGTCTAGAAGTTCTTTAGTATTCTCCAGAACAAAAATGAGCTTAAGTCTAGACTGATGTGTTTTTAATTTAAAATAGTTTGTGAGTGGTCATATATTCTCTGACTTAAGATGAAAAAATGACTCTAAACACATGAGGTAAAAAGACAAAGGATAGACTCTCCACAAAGCATTTGCTCCCTCTCCTCAGCTCTGTACACTGACTCTTGTTAGTGAAGGGAGCTGAGCTTTGTGATTTTTTTGAGATGTTTCTATTAAGTCTCCTATTTTAATATACTGATAACTCACTAATTATTTTTTCAAATTCTATCCAGAGAAAACAAAAACATATTCGAGAACCTCTAGATGCCATCCCAGGATTTCCAGGCTATTGCAGTTCAAGTTTGTTTAAAACAATGAAAGTGTAACACAAAATAGGAGAGATTCGTATGATGACTTTCATAGGTTATTGTATTTAATTCCCACTTCAGCACTGGGTGGCACGAAGAACAGACCTTTACCTTACTGTAAATAAGCCTGAATGCCATACCGTTTTCAAATGGGGAGATGGGTGGGTGTCTCGTTTTGTAATTTAACACTATGTTTTAATAGAGTCCCTAGAGACTTCCACCTGGCCAAGTCAAGTGCATACTGTAGCAGCAGCTGCTGCTGAAGGAAGGGTCACAAGAAAACATTTTCTCTCTCCTCTTCTGCTCCCTCCTCCTTTTTGCTAGTTCTGCAAATCCACTCTGCACTGTGCCAAGAAAATGCCATCTGCCTCCTACACAAAAGGCAACAGTTTCCAACATAAGTAAGCAGTTTTGCAGCTCTGTGGTAGGAATGTGTGGAAGTTAAACTGCAGTTAGAGGGAAAGAATCCACAGCTTACATCTTGACATACCTTTCTAACTGATGCTTTGGTGTAATCTTGCTTTCTTAAAACCATTTCTTACTAAGCAAATGGGGACTTTAGGATCATCATCTCTCCATGAGATTGAAAATAAGATCTTAAAATTAAATTGGTCTCAAGCACTTGTATTTACTCTAAATGACCACGTGTATGTTGGGGCAGAGCACCAAGTAGGCTCATAAGACAACAAACTTCTTCAAATTTCAGGCTCCTAATGACTTTCTTAGATGTTCTAAAAATTGCATGGAGTACTGGGTGTGGTGCAAAAACAATGAATACTGTTACACTGAAAATAAATTTTTAAAATAAATAAATAAATAAATAAATATTAAAAAAAAAGAATATTTTGTAATAAGAATTCACTTCTCACAGGAACTTTAAGGAATAATTCCAGTCTTTGGCAACCTATTCATAAGAAGGCTAAAGCTTTCATAGTGTTTGAAAAGTAGATGGTAGTCAAAGTATACTCCATTAATGAATAGTAATGTGATCGTATGTAAATTATATAATTTCATGAGCCTCATCTATAAAATAAGGGGCTTTGAAGGTTAGAGGATATAATTCATATCATAGGGTGTCTCCTTCATAAAGTAGTTTTACAGATTAGATGATATAATGCAAGTAGAGTTCTAGGTACATAGCAAACATTCAGTTCTCTACATTTTACTACTTCACTCAGGTCCCATTGACTTGATTTATGATCTCAAGTTAAACATTGTATTTTGCCTACTTAGATCAATCTATAAATTGCCATCTCTGAGGATACATTCTTTTCTTATGTAATGGGGTTCCCTGAAGAGTCTAATAAGATCACAGATATGAAAACATTATGAAAGTTATACATATAAATCTCTAAATGTGAGTATAATTACCATTTGTCATAATCCAATAAACCCTTGAGAGTTGGCTTAGTGGAATATAATGATGGAGGTGTTAGGCAGAAGCCACATCATAAAGGGCTGATAAACCATGATAAAAAATATCATAAGATCACTGGACTGTATCAATATCAACGTCCTCATTGTGATGTTATCTTATAGCTGTACAGTAAGGGAAACAGAGTAAAGGCACACAGCATCTCTCTGTACTATTTCTTATGACTACATAGGAATCTATAATTACCTTATTTTTTTTAATGAGCATAGAAAACCATACACTTTATCCTGAGGTAAATGGATAGCCACTGGTGGGTTTTATACAGGAGACTGAAAAGATTAGACTGTTACTTTAGAAAGATTCTTTTGGAGACAAGGTAAAGGGGAGACCAGAGAGAGAGAGAGAGAGAGAGAGGAAGGAAGCAAGAAGGGAAGAAAGGGAGGGAGGAAGGAGAAAGGGAGAGAGAGAGAGAGAGGGAGGGGAGGGAAGGGAAAGGGGAAATGTACAAAGGACATTAGAATTTCCAAGGTGGATTTTCAAGAGTTTTAAGTAAGAGATTAACATTAAAAAAAAGGAAATGAAAACGGAGAGGAAATTGTTTTTTGAGACACATGAAGTGTAAGGAATGGATACATATTTATAGATCATTAGACGCAATTATAAGGCAGAAACAGCAGTCAATAAAAATGTTCACATTTTTTAAAAATTTTTTATTTTTTATAAACATATATTTTTATCCCCAGGGGTACAGGTCTGTGAATCACCAGGTTTACACACTTCACAGCACTCACCAAAGCACATACCCTCCCCAATGTCCATAATCCCACCCCCTTCTCCCAACCCCCCTCCCCCCAGCAACCCTCAGTTTGTTTTGTGAGATTAAGAGTCACTTATGGTTTGTCTCCCTCCCAATCCCATTTTTAGCTTGAACAATTAGATGATGGTGGCTACATTTACTCAAATAGACAACAGGGAAGAACATAGGAGAGAGAGGAGCATGTAAGGACACTGGATTAGGAAGTACTGGGTTTCAGTGCTTGGGAGATAAAGAGAGATGATGAGTAGACAGGTATACACATATTTCTAGATCTCAGGAGTGAGGTCTAGGTTAGTTTCATAGGCATATACATATGGCTCCAATCCTTGGGAGTAGATGAACTCACCCAAGAAGTGTACATGGAGTAATAAAAGTAGAGAATCTAGGACAGAAAGGACAAATTTGTGACCCTTATTTGAGCCAAGTCATGAATGAACTTGTCCTGATAAACATTCAAGATGTCTAGGATGATGCATAATCTCAATGATTCCAGAGAGGCCACAAATATGAGAAGAGTATACTGCACCAATACAGAATCTCCACCAATAAAATAAATTGTTACACAATATGGTTTGAAGCACTAAATGTGATACATGTAATTTAACTTAAGAAAATTGTTTCTGGTGGGTGTTCCCTCTTTATGATCCTTCTTTCCTGCTTCCCTAAGATCTCATCCCCTTTCCTCATTTCAACATTGTTAAGTTCTATCACACAAGTCAAAAATTAAGGCAAATGTGATTATAAAGTACTGAATTTTCCATGTGCTACATTTAATGCTGATCAATATTATTTTTTTCTCACAGTTGTTTTCCTGTCACTAATTTTTCCTTTGCCATCTAATTCATTTTTCCTTATCATTACTTTGAAACTCATTAGCGACCTGTCTTTGAAAACATCTTGGGTACTATTTTTTTATACCTTTGCTGTGCTGTACATAATTTTGCGCTTAGCCACCCAACTGCATTTTTTAAGAATTTATTTTTTAGGCAGTTTAAGGTTCACAGAATCATTGAGGGGGAGGTACAGAGATTTCCCTCTCCCCAGACTTGTTCAGCCTTCCCCATTATCAACACCCCCCCCCCATCACAGCAGGGGTACCTGTAGTACAATTGATGAGTCTACACTGACACATTATAATCATCCAAAATCTACAGTTTACATTGTGGTTCATTCTTCCTGATGTACATTCTGTCAGTTTGGACAAATGTATAATAGCACGTATCCATCATTATGGCACCATCCAGAGTTTCCACTGCTCTAAAACCTTCTACGCTCTATTTATCCTTCTCCATCAGAGTCAGAAGCAATGAGTGAAAAAGCAAGGCTTCCACCAAAGAAAGCAGAAGATAGAGACCAGAAGAAGAGATAGCAAGGCAGGAAAACCAACTCAAAGCAAAGTCAGAATGATAAAAAGATGATCTGAGAATATGTTTTAGAGCAGCTGCTTCTTTTTGAGGGAAGTTTTCTGGCAAGTGGGCATAGGAAACTGTTTTAAAAATACTCCACATACAGGGAAAGCAGCAGGGCCAAAGAGTTTCAGTTTGATCCAACAGGAGCATGGATAGTCCAGTGTCCTGAGCAAGAGCATAGTAGAATGAAAACTGTTGAGAGAAACGGCATTGCTAGGTTTAGGAAGTGTGGCCTTAGTTTGGTTAGAGATTACAGGAAGGTTAAAAAAAAAAAAAAGAAAAATCACGGGTGTTTGTTTGTTCATGCATTCATTTATTCAATGAGCTGCTACCACATCCCAGGAGCTATGCTTCCCATAGTAAGCAAATTGAAAAAGTTCTTGGTTCTATGGAGCTTATGTTTAGTGGAAGAAGAGAGATAATAAATATAAATATATACACATAAGTATATATATATATATATATATATATATATATATATATATATATACATATATATAATCTCAATGACTCCAGAGAGGCCACAAATATGAAAAGAGTATACTATACCAATAATATCAATATGGAACCTCCACCAATAAAATGAATTTTATTTTATTTCATTTATTTATAAAATTTTATTTTATTTACTTTATAATAAAATAAATAAATATATGTGTGTGTGTAGAACACTTAATTGATTACATATAATAAGGAGAAATTAGTAGAATAAGAGAAGTGAATAGTCTGTGACAAAATGGGTAGAGGTACTACATTATATGAGTGATCAGGAAAGATCTTTCTTTTTTTTTTTTTAAGTATTTTATTTATTTACTTAACAGAGAGAGAGATCACAAGTATGCAGAGAGGCAGGCAGAGAGAGAGGGGGAAGCAGGCTCCCTGCCGAGCAGAGAGCCCGATGTGGGGCTCGATCCCAGGACCCTGACATGATGACCTGAGCTGAAGGCAGAGGCTTAACCCACTGAGCCACCCAGGTGCCCCAGGAAAGATCTTTCTTATGCGTTGACATTGAGTATAGATAGCATCAAGATAACACTTACGTGGGTCCAATAGAAGAAGCCATTGTCAGTTACATCAGTTCATGAGAATAAATACAATTTTAAAAATTTCCTCTGGATAGAATCCAAGATAGAAAACCATTCTGTTTTGTAGGCAAAAGGTTCCCCTTTCACACAGTGACATGAAAATGTCTCCCTTGGGTCCCTATACTGTAGGATACTAAATGGTATTGTAGGAAATCTCTTTCTATGGATTACTTTAATTCAAATGTTTATTACAACACACCTCATTGTAAGATAATGGTTCAACACCACTGTTTTTAATTTCTATTAGCACCAAAGCAATGTGCTTCAGATACATAGTTTGTGTTATTTTAACTTGATCCAAGGTAAAATTGAGAAATGTGGAGAAATTTATAGACAGAAATCATTACCCATAATCATGACACTAGCTACGCTCCTGAGCCATTATCCTAATGAAAAAGAGGGAAAAAATAAATGTGACCACTTTCTCAGTCTGGATGGCATCTCCACCCAGTGGAATATTTCTGTAGAGTACGTCTGAATTAGATGACAAGGCATAAGCAGCTAGAATTAGTAAAGAAAATTTTTTTTTTCAGGGAAAAAAGAAAAAGCATTTTAGATTTTACTCTAACAATGGAAAGAAGTAAATTATAAATCCACTCCTACCAAAAAGAAGATTGTTCTTTCCTTTGATGTAATGTTATTTTGTATCTCTTTATTCCTTAGAAAAGCTCAGATTCCCATTAGTGAGTGGAAAATATTGTAGCTGACACTAGAAAAATGTCTGAAGTGAACTCTCTCTGATGTGACTAAACTAATCTCTCACTATAATTATCCTTTGACCTAGAGATACTGTCAGTTTTTAACATTTTCACCCTAGAACTTTTGTCAAACAAATTGGTTTGAATAAGAACAAAATGTTATTATTCTTACCATTCTGATGGAATATAAACACACACACACAGTCCCTAAGAGATAGAGCAGTGGTCTGTGGGGTACTACCATATATTCAAGAAAGTGCATACAGTATATTTCTTACAAACTTCCATTAGTTCACTTGGTTAATGGGAGGATCACAGAGCAGTTTATAAAATTAGTCTCAACTAAGTTAAAATCCTGGTCCTGCCATTTATGAGTTACATGAACTTGGGCAAATGACTCATCTCCAAACTTATAACTTAATGTGTTAAATGAGATTATTAATGACACTGCTCTCTTAAAACAAATGTGGAAACCAAATTTATGGAAATCTCTTGGCTTATATAGGCAATATATGATGATTTTCTTTTTCCCATCTTATTTGTTTCAATGGTTCAAACATGTATAAAAATATAATACAACTAAAAATATTTTGCATGGAGAATTAAAATTTAGATGACTGTGTTTTCTATATTTTAAAAGTTACAGTATTTCTTCATTTGAAAATTTCTGAAATCACCATGCTTTTTATAAATACACTTAACATGAACTGTTTCTTTTTGCAAATTATTGTTACATATCCAGTGAGTTAGAGAACAGTAGTATCTTAGAATAAAGGAAATACTGTACTTAGAATGCAGTTGTATTCACCACACTAGTAGACCAATTATATTATATTTTACCTCTATACCAAAATCAACTACTTCAGAATTAACCCAGTCATCGATGGTGGGCATCACTTTTCCTGATTTCAAGCTTTACTACAAAGCTGTGATCACCAAGACAGCATGGTACTGGCATAAAAACAGACACGTAGACCAGTGGAACAGAGTAGGGAGCCCAGATATGGACCCTCAACTCTATGGGCAAATAATCTTCTACAAAGCAGGAAAAAATATACAGTGGAAAAAAGACAGTCTCTTCAATAATTTGTGCTGGGAATACTGGACAGCTATATGTAGAAGAATGAAACTCGACCATTCTCTTTCACTGTACACAAAGATAAACTCGAAATGGATAAAAGACCTCAATATGAGACAGGAATCCATTAGAATCCTAGAGGAGAACATAGGAAGAAGCAAAAATGAACTTTTGGGACTTCAATATCAAAAGCTTCTGCACAGCAAAGGAAACAGTCAACAAAACAAAGAGGCAACCCACGGAATGGGAGAAGATATTTGTAAATGACAGTACATACAAAAGGCTGATATCCAGGATCTACAAAGAACTTCTCAAACTCAACACACACAAAACAGATAATCATGTTAAAAAATGGTCAGAAGACATGAACAGACACTTCTCCAATGAAGACATACAAATGGCTATCAGACACATGAAAAATGTTCATCATGACTAGCCATTCAGGGATATTCAAATTAAAACCACATTGAGATATCACCTTACACCAGTTAGAATGGCTAAATTAGCAAGACAGGAAACAACGTGTGTTGAAGAGGATGTGGAGAAAGAGGAACCCTCTTACACTGTTGGTGGAAATGCAAGTTGGTGCAGCGACTTTGGAAAACAGTGTGGAGATTCCTTAAGAAATTAAAAATAGATATTCCCTATGACCCTGCAATTGCACTACTGGGTATTTACCCCAAAGATACAGATGTAGTGAAAAGAAGGGCTATCTGTACCCCAATGTTCATAGTTGCAATGGCTACAGTCACCAAACTGTGGAGAGAACCAAGATGCTCTTCAATGGGGTGACCCATTCTAATATCAAAGCACCTATGTTTTAGTAAAAGTTAAGAATTAAGATGCTGCTAAATGCAATAAAGAGGGCCAGGAGAAAAATAGAGATTGGCAGCAATTTCATGCTATCTCTAATACTGTCCTACATTGTGAATGGAGAAAAAAATATTAGGTGTATTTATTAAAATTGAGACATCTTCAATTGCAAAACATCAAGAATGGTATAGGATCAAATTCGGACCTGGTCTTTATCTTCCAATTTTTATAGTTTGAATCACTGTTAGGTAACAGTTGATCATTAAAATTCCCCACATGATCCCACAAATATCATGTCTCTTCTACCTCTTACACCTAAAGAAAAACATGTTTCTTATATCCCTTGAACACAGAAAAGACTACATGGATTGATCTGACAAATGGTCTATGAGTAAAAGAGGTATGTGTCACTTCTAGGCCAAAACATCTAATGGCGGCATTACTACCTCTCTTCTCTCTTCCTCTTCCATGGTATTTATGGGGAAGTGTTCACACTGTAATGGCAAAGACTGAATAAACCAGCCACTCCAAAGAAGTCCAGTAGCTTGGACAGATGCTCAGACTCTCACCAGAATTTGTGTGACTGAAACACAGAGACGTTGGGGCTTACTCTTCTGTGGCCTATATAGCCCATCCAGACTAACATGTCAAATGACACGTCTCTGCAATATTATTGCTGCCTATTACTAGAAGGTTGCACTGGAATACACTCAGGTATCTGGTTATCATAAAACGTATCTCTCAGTGTGTATTTCTTACATCATTAATTACATAGAATCCTCAGTGAAAAAATGCTCTATCATTAAGTGTGTGAGAAAAAATGCAGCTACATCACCTTGTTAGAAATACACAGCACAGGGGGAGGAGTCAAGATGATGGAGAAGTAGCAGGCTGAGACTACTTCAGCTAGCAGGAGATCAGCTAAATAGCTTATCTAAAGAT
Organism: Mustela nigripes; assembly: GCF_022355385.1. NCBI lineage: Eukaryota > Metazoa > Chordata > Mammalia > Carnivora > Mustelidae > Mustela > Mustela nigripes. The sequence continues at coordinate 16,965,187 of NC_081557.1, forward strand.
TGCAAACACCTACAAATCCAACGGG
>NC_081557.1:16965311-16966657 GCF_022355385.1 Mustela nigripes
GGGGGGGGGGGGGGGGGGGGGGGGGGGGGGGGGGGGGCTCCCAGCAAGCGGCGGAGCAACGAAGCACAAAATCAGGACTTTTAAAAGTCTGTTCCACTGAGGGACATCGCTCCAGAGGCTAAACCGGGGTGAAGCCCACGCAGGGTCAGCGTGGCCTCAGGTCCCGCAGGGTCACAGAAGGATCGGGGGTGTCTGAGTGTCACAGAGCTTACAGCTATTAGAATGGGGAAGCTGGCTACAGAGACAGAGCCGACAGTAAGCTCATAGCTCAGGGTTACCTTGAACCGGTCGCAGGCTCGGTGAGCTTGGAGCATGGCCAGAGGTCAGACAGACGGGAGTTACTGGGCATTGTTCTCTGAGCGCACACTGAGGAGTGGGGCCCCCGGCTCTCAGCTCCTCCAGGCTGGAGACAAGGAGGCCGCCATTTTCACTCCCATCCTCCGGAACTCTACGGAAAGCGCTCAGGGAACAAAGCTCCCGAAAGCAAACCCGAAGGGATTACTCAGCCCGGCCCCTGGTAAGGGCGGTGCAATTCCGCCTGGGGCAAAGGCACTTGAGGAGCACTACCACAGGCCCCTCCCCCAGAAGATCAACAAGAAATCCAGTCAAGACCACGTTCACCTACCAAGGAGTGCAGTTTCAATACCAAGGAGAGCAGGGGAATTCTAGAGGATGAGAAAGCAAAGCACGGAATGCATGGCTTTCTCCCCATGATTCTTTAGTCTTACAGTTAATTTAATTTTTTCTTCTTTTTCAATTTTTTTTCTCTTCTTTTGCTAAATGTTTTTTAACTTTTACCCTTTTCTTTTTTAATGTTTTTTTAACTAGTTTATCTAACATATATATATATATTTTCTTTTTTATATTTTTTCTTTATTCGTTTTTTTTTTTGTTTCTTTTCTTTTTTTCTTTCTGAACATCTTTTTATCACCTTTCTTGCCCCTCATGATTTGGGATCTCTTCTGATTTCGTTAAAGCATATTTTCCAGGGGTTGTTGCCACCCTTTTACTATTTTACTTGATTTTTCATATACTCTTATCTGGACAAAATGACAAGGCAGAAAAATTCATCACAAAAAAAAAAACAAGAGGCAGTACCAAAGGCTAGGGACCTAATCAATACAGACATTGGTAATATGTCAGATCTAGAGTTCAGAATGACGATTCTCAAGGTTCTAACCGGGCTCAAAAAAGGCATGGGAGATATTAGAAAAACCCTCTCAGGAGATATAAAAGCCCTTTCTGGAGAAATAAAAGAACTACAGTCTAACCAAGTTGAAATTTTAAAAAGCTATTAATGAGGTGCAATAAAAAATGGAGGCTCTCACTGCTAGGATAAATGAGGC
>NC_081557.1:16971657-16972156 GCF_022355385.1 Mustela nigripes
ACAAGACAGAAGAAAGAGAAATTAAGGAGTCAATCCCATTTATAATTGCACCCAAAACTATAAGATACCTAGGAATAAACCTAACCAAAGAGGCTAAGAATCTATGCTCAGAAAACTAAAAAGTACTAATGAAAGAAATTGAGGAAGACACAAAGAAATGGAAATATGTTCCATGCTCCTGGATTGGAAGAATAAATATTGTGAAAATGTCTATGCTACCTAAAGCAATCTACATATTTAATGCAATTCTTATCAAAGTACCATCCATTTTCCTCATAGAAATGGAACAAATAATCCTAAAATTTATATAGAACCAGAAAAGACCTCGAATAGCCAAAGGGATATTGAAAAAGAAAGCCAACGTTGGTGGCATCACAATTCCAGACTTCAAGCTCTATTACAAGGCTGTCATCATCAAGACAGCATGGTACTGGCACAAAAACAGACACATAGATCAATGGAACAGAATAGAAAGCCCAGAAATAGACCCTCATCTCTA